>NC_056713.1:14056281-14275869 GCF_018831695.1 Puntigrus tetrazona
GAAGAGCGAACGAAAAAAGAGCGCGATGGATTGCAGGGGAGGAAGAGATAAGAGGAGAACCACCGAGTGTTTAAATTGAATGTAAAACAGAGATTGTGCAGGAGTATAATTTAAGTGCCGCTCAGTTGGGAAAACAAGAGTAAGCAAATATGTTTGAGAGGAGGAGGAAGAGGGGGATGGAGGGGTGTGAGAAGGAGATGGAGAGCAAGAGTGGCTGGCGTTTATGGATAGCAGATGTGGCGCTGTGGGATTTTGGCAGGGGCCAGTGGTGCCTGAGTCCTGCACTGGCTGGGTGGCACCGGGGTGAGAGCGAGGTCAACGCACCGCAGCGCACAGCCCATAAAACACCGCAAGAGAGACGCACACACAGACAGGGCCGCCAGCCTGGGACACGGCACAGAGCGTTGACAAACACTTACAAAGCACACGGAGAACCCTTCAAATCTTCTGGAGCAACAGCTTCGGATAACTTATATGCTGGCTGAACGTTTAAAGTTGGCAATAAACAATAAAGAAAAGGGTAAAATCATCATTTGTCCACATCGTATTTACATGCCATGTCTGCATCAGTAACCAAACTGTACTAGAAAAACAATAGCGGCATCCAGATGCTATATAGGTAAACTTGTTCTCTTAATGTTAATGTATATATGCAGGAGTCTGGTGTGAATACAATCCAATGCAAAAACCTATCAAAAAATTGCTTCATGATCTGTTTATTCTTATTCTATTCTCACAAAAAAAAATTTCATTTGTCTTTGAAGTACCACATTGTTACTAAAACAGAAATATATAAATGAAACATTTCCATTTGTGTCTTTGGTTAGCAAGCTAGCAGCTTAGCTGTATCAGACACAAAATAAACATATATATATATATATATATATATATATATATATATATATATATATATATATATATATATATATATATATACACATCTATATATATATATATATATATATCACCTTTTTTTTTTTAAGGGAAGGAACGATAGGATCTTGCCCTAGCAAATCAGCATTTTTTTTAAATGCATCAACTGTCCTGTGGCCTGATGAACTATCCAATGGATGTGCACTTCGCTCTTCTTGGATTCAGTACATCATGCAGGTATTTTTCACCTGCTGTTTTAGCAGTTAAACAGTGATATTGCAAATTAACATTTAAAATGACTGTAAATTAGTCCTGTGATGGGAAAAGCTGAATTTTCAGCATAATTTTCAGAATTGTCACACGATCCTTAAATAAATCATTCTAATGTGCTGGTTTATTATCACTACCAACATTGAAAATATCTATTCTATTCTAATATCTAATCTATTTGAAATAGTTTTTTCTTTATGAATGTCTTTATAATTACTGCATTCTTGCTAAATAAATGTATTAATGACACCGTAATGCGTGCTATTCCAAATTCAGCCAGAATTGATTTTCCTGCTGATGAAAATCAACCTTCTCGTTTGTAACCGGCGAAAGTAAAACAACACAATTTTCAAAATAAACCCAAATGTAATAGCAGCTTCCTGCTAGCGACTCTGAGCGGAAATAAGAGAAGCACTACTTTTTACGCTTTGTTTTCTTCTGTTATTTCTTATTAGGCGGCCCTTCCTCGCCACATCCAGTCGTCTCGAGCGTAACCTCTTGAAATTCCTCAGTAAAATCAAACATCCTGTCATTTTCTGTACACTCGCTCTCCCTTTATCTCTTTCTGTCTCTCTTGCTGTCTTGTTCCCCCTTCCTCTCCCCTTACCCTGGTCCTGACTCCCTGGTTCCTGGGGCCTGGCCAAGGCGTGTGTCCCCGAAGGAGCCAGTGAGGAGATGGAGAGAGGGGGCAGAGCAGGGGCTGAGAGACAGGCTCCAAAACCACAGCTGCAGCAGCCCTGCCTCGCCTTCCTCTCTCCTGTCCTCTCTCTCACTTCACTCGGGTTTGCGAGGAGCTGGCCTGGCACCCGCCCCAGCTCTGCCATTAATCAGAGGAGAAGGGGTAGTGTGTGCGCGTTTGCACTGCTGATAGAGAACTGGCTGGAACGGGGGTGGTATGGAGACCAGGACCTCCCAACAAAGCGGTGGAGTTCACCCAGCGAGCGAACAGGGGAGGGAGTCTGACAGACAAAACGCCTGGTGCGCAGATCGTGACTCTTCCACGAGATGAGATAGACGCGGAGAAGTTGGATGCGCCGAGGCGAGGCGTGAGGGAGTGCGAGGGAACAGGCTAGCGGAAATGGACCTGGGGTCCGCTGAGGAGGAAGAGGGGAGATCCAAGATTCTGTCTATCATTGCGTATAAACATGGAAAATCGCATGGTTCAATGCAAACAGCTGTAGAATGTGCACTTTTGTCTCATTAAGGCAACTCGGTGAAAAGAGTTGGCCACAGTGCATTAGGCTCACGGTTAATGCATATCCCAGATACCGGGCCTGAACCGCTGCCCAAGGACTCTGTGCATTACTGTACCACACAAATCAAAGCTGCTATACAGGATGAAATTAAATACAGTACTAGTCAAATGTTTGGACGCACCTGACTGGATTTATGTTACTCGTGAAACTTTTCATCTTAAGGCTTACGCTTAATATTTGTGTAGAAACATAGCGGATGCGTCTATGCACAAATTTCTTTGCTAAACTAACATTGTAATTATTATTTGCAGCAGATATATGAGTCGGAACGGATAGTGTGAGGAAAAACAGACAGCAAGTGCTTCGCATACATGGAAAAGTGCGGTTAAAAAAGCATCCCGTGATTCACTTCATGAACCTGGTTAGAGAATGAATGGAATGTGCAGATTCATGGGAGTCCTGGGAGCACAGAAAACAATCACTGATAAATTATGGAACAATTACTATTAATTTGAATAGATTTAAAAATAATAGTAAATATTGCTGAATTAAGATAAGACAAATAGTGTAGTATTAGTATTAAACAATAATAATAAAGACTATTGAATTAAGACAAATAGCATTAGAGTGAAATAGATCTGTTTATTAATAATAATAATAATAATAATAATAACAATTACAAATAATATTCCATCTATAACACATCTCTTCTATCTACACCATTTTTTCTAATCTTTTGACTTGTTTTTCTTTTCTAAAATGTGGTCTACTAACACTGGCATTCTCTACATTTTGTTTTACCAATTCTTTTGAATTGCTTTTTTTTTTTTTTTTTTTTACAAATTAAACCTAAGACCATCATTTGTCTCTCTCCTGATTTATGTACTTTTTTTTTTTAAACGGGGAAAAAACCTTGCTATATATACACTGTTAGGCTAATTGAGACTTGTCACGATGCTTACAAATTTTTGCTCTTTTGTCCTCATTTGTAAGTCCTTTTTGATAAAAGTGCCTGCTAATTGATTAAGTGTAAATGTAAAATATATAGCTAAACGCCTTTTATATTTTAAGAAGGGTGGCTGCTTTGAAGAAAAGCATCCACAGTCAAAATAAATAATCTGCAGGTGTGTCTAATCTTTAGATTTGATTACTATACATGTCGAAACTACCTTGTAAAAAAATGCTGGAGGTAGATTCGGCCCGTCAAAGAGTGCAGCATTAAAAATGGCTTTATATATATATATATATATATATAATGTCTTTTTGATTGGACATGATAGGTGCCCTAGTTGTTGTGCAAGACTGATTGCACCTCAGAGTACATTTTGCGCATATTAGGTTGGACAATGTGAAAATGTGACTGGTAAATGAGGGCAGACATTCTCTATTACAGCAAGGGGACAGGTCCCAAAAGAAAAACGGTTCACACAGAGTCCACAAGCCCACCCCCTCCATTCTTCCCTTGATTATCCAGGTGGGAGTGAAATATAAAAAAACAAAAAAAACCCCAAAGCACTTCCAACCTGCTCCCCCCCCTCTCACCCCCACCGGGCCTCCCTGCATGCCTGTCTGCTGACATCACCGCAAGGAGACCTGGCAGGCCAATCGCTCTCCTCTGCTCTATCCTTCCCTTTAGCTCGGCTTCCTGCCCCCATGATGTCACACGCCATATGGTTTTCAGCGAGAATCAAGCCGGAAAAGAGATTTAGTTGGAAGAGTGGAGAGAAAAGGAGGAGGTTCGGCGTAGGGTGTGCGTAGGCCACAGAAAACAAAAGGCCGCTCTTCCCCTGTGTGTGTGTGTGTGTGTGTGGAGTGGTTGTGAGGGGCTAATGAGGAGAGTTTAGAGAGCAGAGACCACTGAGCGGCCAGCCATGTGCTCCACAGATGGATAATTTGCTCAAACACCGAGACGAGTGGTGACCAGTGACCGCTGGTGCCAACATGTTGCTCGCATCCCTCAGGCCGGGGTGGCACAGTGACCCTGGAATCACTGAGTCACAGACCACCGAGGCGGGTTTAGGCCAAAGTGCTCACCTCATTTTTAACATGAGAATTTAAACGTGCAAGGCTTCTGGGGTCGTTCACAAACAGTTAATTAGAAAGCTTGATATTCTAAACTGGTGTGTTAGTTCATTACTATAGTCATAAACACACTGGTGTGTAGCGCAAATGGCTTTACCGTTTACGGCACTTTACCGGTTTTCTTATTGTTTTTTTACCAATGGCAGCTAATCAATCAGAAGTGAAGAAAGAAAAAAAGAAAGTAGCTTACCATTGAATTATAAAATAATAATAATAAAATGAAATAAAAATTTAAGATGAAAATTAAACCTATGAGATGGAACAAGAACAAGCTACTTAAGACGGCAACAAGAAGATGCCATGTGAAAATGCAGGCACGCAACTCTAAAACAGTACAAAGACATTTTGTTTGGAAAGAAAGATAGAGAGACAGAAAAACTTTCTAGTGTGCATGTAAGAAATGATATGAGGTTTGATCACATTAAATTCTCATTTAATGTCAAAAGCAAATATTTAATTGCAATATAAAATAGTTTTTTTTTTTTTTTTGTGATGTTGATCAATGATTGCATGCTCCGTTTTTACCATCCTCTCCAGTTGCTTAGTGATTGCTTGGTGATTCTTTTTTTTTTAGCATTCTTTGGCTGCAACAGTTGACAGTTTACTTCTAGTTGCCATTGCCATTTCACTTACAGTATGCTGCTTCTTATAGTCCCTATTAAGTGTGAGGGAACTGCAATGGCAACCAGAAGTAAACTGTTAACTGCCGCAGCCAAAAAAAAAGTATCAATAGCAAGGATGCCAGAATGGAGCATTTAATGATTTATCAAAGTTATAAAAAATGGCCTTTGTTATTAAAAAGTTCTGTTAAAAGAAAACATTTAAAATGTTAAAACATTACAATATTGCATTAGAAGTAACAAACTGTGTTACCTAGTACATTTTTATTAAATTAATACATTATATTCTTTTTATAGTTTTCGATTTCTCTTTTGAGTTCTTTTTGTCACCTGAGCTGAATTTACTTGTTTATTTTTAATAGCAAAAAACCAAAAAATTACATTTGTATTATATTTACATCTGTAAAGGCCAGAATTTAAAAAACTTCAGCCTGAAGGACTCTACCTCTGCACTCAGTTCCAGTTTCTCTCAACACCAGGACAGGATAGCTGTCAGTGGAAAAAATAGGAATACAAAGTTCATTTCAAAACCTTTCTCTCATAGATTTAACAGTAATGTGTCACTTTACTATTTACTTGAAAAAAAATGTAACGATTACAGAACTTACGTCGCATACAATGCTTACAAATGATAACTGTTCTCTAAATAAACCTCATACCATGATGGCTACTGTACAATCTCACAAAGTATTTTTATTTTTTTGCAGTTTCATTGGAAAGCCGTGTGACCGACCGGCGTCAGTTCTCATGAAACTGCAAAAAAAACAGTACAGCGAATAAAAACGAAAACCCATGGTATTGATACCCAAAAATGGACTTTGGCGTGTGAAAGTGTTTGCTGTGTGTATAATATGCAGTTTTAACGTCCATATGATAGCATCTACCCCACAACCCTAATCCTACCCGTCACGTACAGCACAAACAAGCCATTTCTGCATATCTATACCACAAGTTTTCATTTTTATTTGCCGTTCTATTTTACTACGATACACAGATCCTCTTTTGTGGCCTCATGGGATGAGCATCTCTGGGTGAAAAGGTGCAAGTGTGTCATCTGGTGACTTTTCGCCTGCTGTTCTATGAATACCGTGACTCTATTCACATATTGTGTTCTGTTACTATATACTACAGAAGTATGCTCATATTTTGAAAGGCTGTAGGCACACGCTAAGCGTTCGCATCAAAACGTAAGTATACTTTGGGCTTTATTCTCCAACGTGTGTCGCTGTACAAAAATGTGTGCTGGAAAGTCAGAATGACATCTGGTAACAATAGAGACACGCTCGATGAAGGTATTTTGAGGAAGTCACACCATCGGCCCTCGCATGCTCTAAAAAGAGCGGTTGGTTTGCGTAAGTGGTGCACATGCCTTCCCTCCAACGCAAGCTTTTGAATCACAACATGCCCAGTTCAAACCCACACTCACATTATCCCTATCAATCACGGCAGCTTCTCATTTAGCTTTCATCTCATGAAAACGGCAACACTGCCAGCGGAGGACGCATCCGCGTGTCAGCCAGGACGCTCACAAAAGGCAGAGGATGCAAATGACCTGTCTCTGTGTGCCTATCCACTAAAACTGTCTCGCAGCATCTCATTAGAGTGAATTAGGAGAGGGTGTGCGTAAATGTTGGGCCTAGCACTCAATTTCTGGTGAGATGTTGGTTCTCAGGGGTGTGTCTGGCATAGGGGCCCGGTGATCTTGCATGTGGTAAATTGAGCGGTTGTACCCACAAAGATAGAAACAGTGCTCATCACGCTGCCATAGAGAGAGCGCTCGGGTTGGGTGTCTGGCCAAGGGTGCGAGGCAACAAACAGCTTAACCGCTAAATAGCTGTTCCCATGGTGCATTATTCTGACTCAAGGACGCGTTATGAAGCCAGTGCCACGGGGGCTCTGACAATCAGGGGTCGCAAAGTGAGAGAAGCGTAAAAATAAACCAGCACAGATGTGAAACAGAATACATTGTTTTAACTTTTATATTAGCTATCGTATTTTATAGCTGTAAATTTGCTTGTTTTTTTTAATGATCACAAGAAAATGCCTTTTATAAAATAACCTTTTAATTAATTTAACTAAGAATTGTTTTATTTTATTATAAAATGTGTAGAAAATTTCATTTATTTGTTTATTAATTTTTTATTATTTCTAATTTTATTTAAAGTATTTATTTGATATGATAGTATATACATTTATTATACATTTATATATACATGTATTATTTTGTTCAATTGTTATAATTACATGATCAATTGTTAATCAATCATTATTATTTTTTAGTTATTATTTTGTGTATTTGTTTATAGTTATACTTTTTTATAGTTATTTATTTTCTCACTCATTTATTTTATTATTCATGTATTAATTTTTCAATTGTTATAATTATATATTGTTTCTTTTTTGTATATATTTATTGATTTCTATATTTTTGGTTTATTTATTGATAATTCATTCATACTGTTGCTATTATAATTATGTTATTATTATTATTAATGTTATGTCATTTCTATATGATTGTTTATAATTTAATATTTATTTATTTATTTAGACTTTATATGATGATTTATGATCTATTCAAGATGATTTAGTGTCATTTGTTATATCTCACAGCGATACTGCGACTCCTTTAGACTCGGCAGGACTGTAATATAACCGTAGGCCTTATGCTTGAAAACAACAACATTATTATAAGTTGAGTGGAATGCTATTTGTCATTTGTCCATATGCATACTTAAACTTGATGCTTCGGTCCCAAGTCAGGCATTCATCAGATTATTCTCCACTCTGACAGAAGTGCAGTCTCTCAGACCGATATCACTCATGCACACGGCCAATAAAGTTTAACACGCAGCACATAAACATCCCACTTGTTAAAACAAAATTTGTTCAGCTCTCTTGCACTCTTTCCATCTTTTACACACGCATTCCTGTCACACTTTTTTGGACATGCATACACACAGACACACACACACACGTGCACATACAAATAAACAATAGGTGTGTTATTTAGGAGGTGACGGCTGATTGTTAAGTGTCAGTGGTTGTGCAAGTGCGCTCTGCGATCCAGTGGCAGGCCTGGTCAATGTTTTAACACAGCTTTCATTCACTTAATCACCGTAAACGCAGGCATTCACCTGTTGTTGGCTCATTAGGAGCACAGATAAAGATTAATCGAGGTTATAGCGTGTCTTCACTTGCTAAGAGTCTTTACTAGAGTCCAATTCTTACTATTAACTTGCTTATTAGCATACCTGTTCTTATTAGCTGTTTATTAGTACTTACAAAGCACATATTCTGCTCCTCTAATAACTTAATAACTCACTAACTCTCAGTAAGCAGCAGATTAGGAGTTTATTGAAGTCATAGTTTGTAAATAGCGAGAACTAGACTTTCAAATAAAGTGTGAGCGAATTTGCATCCCAATAAACTTGTGTCTGAATCCTTCGCTTTAACGTGCATGCGGCTCAGAATTGGCGATTCGCACGCGCACACACTGGGCCTCATTCATGAAACACAAGCAGAACGAATCTGAATGAAAATCATTCATGAAATCTTTCTCGCATGAATTGAATGTGACAATTTACGTAAGAACGGTTTAGTGAACAATTCGAAATTTGTTCTGCTCGTGTTTCATGAATGAGGCCCAATGTGTCCTTAAGAAAATGAAAGAGCTGAATTTGGCAAATCTAATGAGCCTGTAAACAAACAATAAACATAACCGAGCCAAATGGCTGTGGTGTCACACGAGTCAAGGTCAGTGAGGCACAAGGGTCAAATTAAGCAATTATATTTAACAACTGAGCTATTTCTAGCGACTAATACCCATTGTTTCTCTCCAGCATATGTGCAGTGAATTTTATACCAACATTAAAAGTGAACTAAAAAACATCCAGGTGCTGTTTGCACCCTGATCTGTCCTTTGTCTAGCTCTGCCTATCTCTGTTTTTTGAGGTTATCATAAGTTCATCAAGAGAAACTGGAAGTAAAAGACAATACATGCTCCTCTGTGAAGCCGGACTGCTAGGACTTTGACCGTTCAAATTAAAAAGCAGCATCTTGAACTGCAGTAATTTCAGGAGGGAGACGGGGAAACAGATGTCAGTCAGCTGTTAGAGTAATTCAAGGGCCTGAGGGGCAGGCTGTGACATGAAAAGGCTTCTGCCAGGTGAATGCCCGACGAGAAACCACTTTCATCTCGGCACTCCACAACAAACGGGACGCCACAAAGTGATAGCAAAAATAATGACAAAACATATGACACCATGGGAATATCTGGCTGAAACCCACTAGTCACTCAGACTGACGCTGTGCAGTTGTCGTATATATTATTAGAAAATAGCAATGACTTTATGACCGGTCAACAATCAGTTAAAGCACGTGAGGCGAGATTATTCTAAAACATAAAACACTCAAATCAATCAAATACCAAAAGGCAAACAGTGCTTGAAGACACCTAGCAGCTCTTTTAATTCATAGCAGTATTCAATAAAAATAACAGTACTTGATAAAAAATGCGAATTTTCTAAAACGAAAAAAGTCAATAAATAAATAGATGCTATGCTATTGAAAGTATTTGAAACAAAAACAAATCGTGCATATAGCAAAAAAAAAAAAAAAAAAAAAAAAAAACATAGCACAAAAAGGTGCATAGAAAACGCAAAAGTTGCCTACTTGGTGCTTATTTATTGTGCCGACGAGCTAATAGCATACTTAAACATTTAAAACCCAAAAAGAAAACGAATAAGTTAATGGAGATTAATGCTACATTGAAGTATTAACTTGGACATTTGAAATTCACATGAGTTCTACTTTTAAGCGTTAGACTTTCAAACACTCTATTTAAATGTCTTTATTTGAAGGATTTTTGCGCCCATCTAAGAAAACAAGTGCTTAATGTTAGGTCAGAAATCACGCCACTTTATCTGTGTTTTATAGCTGAGCGTACGGTGGACGTATTCCGCCGCCGTTAGGTGTCGCTGCACGCGCAGCCTGCGCCGCTTCTCCAGGCGAACGCCAATCAGAGTCCATCCACATTCTCAAGTGTCTGATCCATTCTAACGCGAGTAGAGGGAGAGAGAAGGGGAGAAGGGTAAAGGACAAGGGACAACGCGGAAGAAGCTGGGAACACCGGGAAAAGTTTACCTTTTAAAGAGGAATTTTGGCGGTTGGGGATCTGCGGACAGGGGAATCCCGTAAGGGGAAGTCGAGATCGGCAGGAGCATCAGACATGAATCCGAGGTGAGGCTGTGTTAATGCATGCGTCGTGTGAGTTACCTGCGGCGCGTTCAGGTGCGCTCAGCGAGCGCGTGCCAACACACTTATACCTGAGAGATTCTGATAACTGGCGCTCGTGCTGCAGGCGTGTCTGGACAGACGGGGATCTGAGTTATTGTACAGTTCAACCGGATTTTTAACGCCACTTATAATGCATCTAAAAATAAACAAACTGTCTTAAAATGTTTTTTATCCTGCACTTTGACATTAAACAAATCAAAACAAATGCTTGTCAGCTGTCACCAAACGGAATAAGTCTATTACATGTTACATTTCGTCTGTGTATGGCTGTTAAAAACAAAACTGACACATAAAATAATGTTGTTTTTTTTATATAATTCAGCCATGCACCCTCTCATTACGGGAAAACGTTTTTTTTGTGGCGTATAGTTCTGAATATGGTTATTTGCCGATGGAAAAGTTATTGATGTGACATTATAGGTTCTTCGGATCTGTTTCTCTGTTTTTAAAGCACCAGTAAACAGAATGCTTTCTAAAGAATTCTACAAAAAAAGCTGTCCTAGATTCTTATTCAAACTTTAATTGCTAAGAGTGTACATTAAATTGCGGCCACTGGGTCTATGTCAGTAGGCCCTCGCATCTAATCTGACATTCACAGCTGCTTTTAGTAGTAAGAATAATAGTCGTGATGTCCGTAATGAAACAAACAAAATCAGTGAAAACGACGCATATCTAATTCTGAAACTTGAAAAAAATGAAACTTTAAAAATCCCAGTGGTTTATGGCGCAGTGTGATACGATGCAGACAATGCATCATTTCTGCACTTTTTCTTTGTAAATATAGCGATAAATGTCTGTGTAAAAAGTAAACAATTGTGTTATTAAAGACTCATGCTACTGCAACAGCCCTAAATTAGCTTTAAAATCATCTTAAAAACTCTTAATTTGATGGAAATCCCAAACAATTAGTTGAAAACATTGTAATTGTTAATATTAAAGCGTTGCTTATCATCTAAAAATAGACTACCGGATCTGTTATTTTTATATAGAACCGTGGTTCCATATTAAACACATGGAAGTGTTTTTTGTAAGTGTTGTGCAACCAGCTGTAGCCTATTAAATTAAAACAAAGTTTATGTAAAAAGTAATCAGTATTTGTGTGTAAACATTCACAGGTACAGACAGGGGTGTCCAGACTCGATATTTATTTTCCTGACAAACATTATAACTGAGGTTATGGTCACCGTCATTCGTATTAAAATAGTCAGCGCCCATAAAAGCAGGCACTCTTCGACGCACACACTATGTTGTGATATACGATAAAACGCCTGTCTCTTTAAGACAAAGCGTCGATGTGTTGAGAAGTTCAAGTTGGGGTCACTGTAAGTTCCTGCCCTCGATTTTACCTTTTAGTTTTATTGTAGACTGACATCACGCGAGGCGCTAAAACGCTCGCGCAGCCCAGAAGCCCATTATCATCTCCAGTCGCGTTATTACATCCATGCAAAAAATAGCCAAGGAAATTACAAAACATACAAAAAACGAGAAAAACCGATGCAGGAGCACGCACGTATTTTTATAGGAGGAGTGAGTGAGCGAGCGAGAGAGATAGAGATAGAGGGAAGAGAGAGAGAGAGAGAGAGCAAGAGGGAGGGAGAGCAACACGAAATTCATTGCAATTAATAATAAAAAAGAGTTGGCAGTCGCGCTCGGAAAACTGGCATGGTTTTTGGGAGGCTGGCAGTTCAAAGTTGAAACGTCAGAAATGACTCCAAAAGACTGTTGAGATGATCATTAAGGGAGACTTAGATCGGATGGCAGAAGAGATCGGGCATCCAGGTAACGTTCAATGCTCTTAACATTTTATAGCCTCTTTATCAACACTTTATTCATCTAGATAGACATAATGGTAGACCGAGCGACTGTTTAACCTTATTTAAGTCCTTGGTACATTTGCGGTTTGATGTATTTTAAGTTTTACAAATTAATACCCGATTGTTTGCCTCTCTCTTTTTTTTTTGCACATTTTAGTATGCTGCTATATCAACGATTATTTTTTAAAATGCAAACAGTCTATTTATATGTTGAAGATATATATATATATATATATATATATATATATATATATATATATATATATATATATATATATAATATTTAGAAACCTTAAAGTTTTATCTACTGTCTGTGAACAAGGGGCTTCGTTAGAAATAGGCAAGTTTACAAACGCACTACGAGTCCGAAAGTGTTAGTAGTGATCTGGTGGTTGTGTGATTTCGTGTGGCGGTGTGATCATCGGAGTGACGGGGCTCCGAGCCTTAATCGAGAATTCATGGTGTTTCACATGCGACTGATTTCACTTTAAAGAGAATGATTAGATTTTAAAGACCGATATGCGGCGTCTTGCATGCAAATCCAGTCTGTCGAAAGAGCTGTTTAAATTCGGCTTGTTTAGAGAGTATTAGATCGTCGGTGTCACTTGTGGTTTTTCAGAGAGCACTTTTGTTTAAACTGAACGTTTCCCCACATGTAAAAGATAAGCTGTAAATAATACAATATATTAAATGGAAAACTAAAGGATTTAACGGAGTGACGTGATTGCAGTTTATGCTTTATAATTCGTGAAACAAACATTTGCAAAGATCAAAAAAATGTAAAATTAAGAAGCTGTTTAATGCAATCTTATTTATAGGTTATAACAGGCCTCTCAGCTCTTTTTCTTTTTCACTTTAAGTTAGACTTTTAATTAAAAGTTGAACGTGCCCATAGCGACACTCTGAGAACGACTTGCCTATATCTCTGATCATCTCAGCTGTCTTCTTCTCTAGTGGGCATATTCTATCCAAGAGATTATTACAGAACATAAAACAGATATAGATGATGTGATACGAGGCCAGAATATTTCCATCTCATCTGTGACCGTGGAGGCCACATATAAGGGGATGGTGAGCTGTCCTCCCAGTAGTATTTATGAATGAATATCCAGATCTGCGCGTGCTGATGGAGCGCGCGAGAGAATATGAGCGCAATATGAGTTGCTGTGGAAGAGGAAGCTGTAGCGCGTGTATGCTTTTCCCCCAAACTCTTAGGCTCCCTTCAAATTATAAGCAAAAATGGTCGATAAACCGCAGGTGTTTTGTCGTTTGACTTTAAACCACTTAAATAGGCACGGTACAAAACAAATGCACGTTTCTTGTTGCCAGGAGGTTTTGCGCAGGTTTTACCTTTCATTCACAAAACGGTAATGCCTTAAGTAAAACTTGAAAGCTAAGTTATAGGGAACACCTTTAAAGCAATTTAAATGACATCAATTGAAAAATAATTAAAAACATTTTCTTTTAGTTTTATTTCTCGCACAGGTGTACGACGGTTTTATTCTGTAATTAAATTACTGGGCCAGTATTTTTTTTTAATTATACATGCAATGTAATTTGTCAATATTTGTTTTTGTGTCATTCCCTTATCAACAAAAAAAAAGAAAAGAAAAAAGTTATATAGCCTGTTCGTGTGTGCGCCCGGTGTTAACAAAGTCTAATACGCCATTTCAGCAAATTTAAAAGGCATGCTTTGTGACTGATTGACTGTTTATTCCTTAAAGGTACATTAGACTCAGTCTAAAGGGATAAATCTCAAAGGGAGGACGCTTTTGCGGTAAAAAGATGACAGACCGAGGGCGGAGAGAGAGAGAGGAAGTCTTAAGAACACGAGCAGACCCCTGCCTCACCCCTAAACCAGCAAAATGACAACAGAGACAAAACACAGGGCTAATGAATACCAAAGCACCTAAAATATGACCCATGCACTGTCTTTAATCCAGTCCTGTACCATACCAAATATAGCAAATAGACCAAGCTGTCGCGAGCGCTGCACGCCCAAACAATTGTCAATTTTTGGGCATTAATAGCTTTTGTCGTTTTATTCGAACGAGTTATCCATATTAACTGTATTTATTCGGTGAAATCATCTTTTGGATTAAATAATGCGACTTTCGGCGTATTTTAAGGTTTAAGTAAAACTCCAAAACTGGTAATTAAATAGTAATTAATCTAAACGATTAAATCCTTAAATGAGCTCAAATTCCGTGATGCATAAGTGCGCATTAAAGACGCGTAATGTACATCCACAGGGGGACAGGCTCGAGAGGATGTAAGTGTTTACGCGTGAAGTTCAAACAGTCGTTTTAAAACATGATTTACGTCTTTCATCACTTCCTTTAATACTTAACGCGTTGAACATCTGACAGAAGAAGGTAGTTATTTTTCCCTTTGCATTGCGACAAAATTAGTCGTCTGATTAATTAGACGAGAATTTGTTTCCTTTCCTTTGCCTATAAAAACGTTCAGGTGAAGGCTGAACTGCAGTCCTTATTTTCCGTTCCGACCCGTTTATTGTTTACATTTTACTTATATTTCATCATCTTAGCGCTTCTTGAAAGCAGCACAGTTAGGACGGCACGGCACGAATCGTTATAAATCATGCGCTCATACAGTTTGTGCTGCTTTCTCAAGCTCTCGCTAACGGAAAGTCCACAAGCCAAAAATGGCTCTTCACCTTAAAATACACCTGTCGGTGATGAGACGTGTCCATGCGCAGCAGGGGAGGAGATAAGAGTTACTTGAACTCGGTGCTTTTATTAGGACAGACTCTGAAGAGAGATGCGGACTGAGAGGAAATGTTGCGGGTGGCGTTTGTTTGGTTGAGATGCTCCAGTGTTAAGGTAACTTTGCCTAAAACATGCAATTAATAACATGCAATCTGTTTGATGCTGTGCGTTAGTGAAAGTGCAGGCTGTATCCTTTATATAATTACGAATGATGCAATTGTATAATGGTTACAAAATCTGTAAAGGACGCGCGTTTGGAAAGAAAACGGAACGTATGATTTAGGTATTAGGAAAATTATATTGAATAACTTAATTCAAGAGTGTTCAGGCTGACATGAACGGGAACGGGAAAGGCTACAGGTGCACTTGCAGGCCAGAGATTACCAGCTGCCGGCAATATTTCCACATAAAGGAAATGTTCAAAACTTGTTTTTAAAACCATCTCTTCTTATTAGAGGTCACCTGTATCTGTGCTGTTGTAGATTTTTTTAATTTTTACATTTTTTTTAGACAAATGTGTAAATGTTTAATAACCGGGCTAAATTAATAGTTTCGGCACAAATATGCACACAGATAATTGTTGTATAAATATATTTACGGAGTCATTTGTTTTTTATAGATAAACTTCAGTCCAGTCCATGTATGGTTTCTCTGCCTCACCAACTAGTTCTTCTAGTGGAGAAGCCAGAATGACAAGCGTGTCTTCATGCTTCTGTAAAGTGCGCAGCTGCCTCTTCATATTGAACAGATGCAGCTTTTTATTTACATCACATTTTACATTAATTTTACACATTAATTCTAGTGAAGTGGGATGTTTAGTATGTATAATCAGGGTACCTATTATGAAGGGTTGGGGAGATCTGATGCCCCTAATTTTAACTATTTTAACTAAATATTTGCATCTAGATCTATATTCCAGCTGTTATGGTTAGTCTGATAAGGTTACCATAGCAACAATTGGACCCTTACAGTTAGCTTCAAGATACAGCATATTAGGACCGTGGAAACAAACAAACAAACAAACAAAAACAGTTGTAGGCTACTACCATTCATTTAAACTTTATTAGAGATTTACATGGCGCACACACCCAATAACAAAAGCATGTTATTTTAATGTCTTAAATTCCAACAGACAAATCTGAACAAAACCAGACCAATCTCAGTTTTTTTAAAAGTTGAACCACTGAAAGTCATTGAATAATTTACACACTTTGTAAAACCAAGTGTTTTTTGGCAGCTGCGTGGTTTAGTATTATTCATGTTGGGAGCTGTGGTTGGTTTTAAAGGGAAGACTTGCATTGTTGGATTTTAAGGCTAATTAAATGGAAGCTTATGGCTACAAACTACAGTATTCATCTAAGAAGATTATTTTATACAATGAAATAAACAATGAGAGGAGGAACTGATGTTGGGATGACTGTATTTATTTAGCTTCTTGTTTCCCATCAGTGAAACCATCCCCTGTGGGACCCTAACTATCCGTTTTATCTCATATACGGACCATCCTCATGTAGCAGGATTTAAACAATATTTTCTGGTAAATTTGTAATGTTTATTATGTTTGCATGGCAGGAACCGTTGTGTTCAGCTCAGAATTAAAACTTGGCATTCTTGGTTGAATGTTTATTTAGTAATTTGTAGGCATCCTCTCAGAAGTGATCTTCTGAAAATGGTTATATTTGTAACTCACACTTCTATACAGCAGAGTGTCCTGTCATGAATTGGCTGCATTTTTTTGTCCCTGCTGGTTTATGCCTGCTGTTCATCACACTTGCAAAACCTTCAGTCTGACTTTGTTTAAAACTCCACACACCACCTCTGGAATTCTTTATCAGGAAGACAGCAATATGAAAACATGTTTATACTGGCATTTTTCCTCTGTATTTTTTCTTCTTTCTTTTTTTGTTAACTGCACTTCACTGTAACTTTTAAACATGTGGGTTTGTATCTTGATAATGACAAAACCATCACAGTCTCACTCGGTCAGCTATAGCTCACTTTTATAGAGTCCTTCTGATGCTTGTTGCATTAAAGGAAAAGCTGAATTGTTTGCCCTCAATCCCCTACCTGAAAGTCCACAAAAATTTCAAAGAGTAAATGAAGATCTATATTCAGGATCAAAAAAATGCACACAAGCTTAAGTGCTCCTTTTTATATCTTCAAGTGCTGCCATTCAAGTTTTACAAGACAGTCCAACACAAACAGATGTGCCAGTAACATGTGTTATATTTCAAAAGACAGCTATTTTACAAAATGGTCTTTTATATCACAGTACTCAAATAAGTGTGCAAAATTCAGCTAGTTTTCAATAAGCTTAGTTTATAGTTTATGTTTGTCTGCAACATCTTTCTTGGCTTCTACTTAATTGTTCCATTTCTCTTCTGTTTCAGGTATTGGTCTGAAGTCGATGCTGGATGCCATGGAAGTCCCAAGTCATGCTAGGCACCTCCTCTTGCAATTGAACACACAACGAACCAAAGGCTTCTTGTGTGATGTTATCATCGTGGTGCAGAATGCACTGTTCCGTGCTCACAAGAACATCCTGGCAGCCAGTAGCCTCTACCTTAAATCTCTTGTCGTTCATGACAACCTCATTAATCTGGACCATGAGATGGTCAGTCCAGGTGTGTTTCGAGTCATTCTTGACTATATCTACACAGGACGCTTAAGTGAAGGTGACCCCACCTCTCCAACTGAGCCAAATATTGGAGCAGTGTTGGCTGCTGCAAGTTATCTGCAGCTGCTAGATCTGGTGACTCTATGCAAGAAGAAGCTGAAGAGAAATGGGAAGTACCATTTACGTCCCAATCCTGGGTTTTTACCTTACAAGATAGGCTCTAGTGGCATGGGGGGGGGACGGTTTCGAATATCTACCCCTGTCATCCACCCCTGCCACCCTGGAGGAGTAGTTAGCACTCCTCGACCTACACCATTAGAGGACCTGCCGCCTCTCCCACTTGCCCCTCACGTTGGAGAAATTTATGCACCAGTTCCCACCCAGGGTCCACCGCCTTACCCCCCAGCAAAGGCATCCCTGTCACCCCAATCAGGCCTGCGTATGCCCCCTACTGACAGGAACTGCTCTGTCTACGGCCTTGACCTGTCCAAGAAAAGCCCAAGTTCCCAGTCCCAGCTTCCTTCTGGTCACCATCATTTGATCTCCTCGCTTCACCCTGAAGAGGAGCCTGAGGGGGAGCTAGACCAAAGCACTAGTCCACTGCTCAGTCCCAACGATGGCTCCAGAAAAATGGAGACGGCCCATCATGTGGGGTCTCTCACACCACACCCCTTCCCTCTACCCAACCATCCTCTTCCCCCTCATCTACCCCACCTGCACCGTTCTCAGGGCCAAGAACCTTATCCCTGCGCTCCCAGCCCAGAACCCATGGAAGACTCCAGAGAACAAGGCAGAGATGGGTCCAACATTTACCGGTGGGTGAAGAATGAGCCTTCCAACCCAGAGGATGAAGATGAGGAAGACGAAGAGGATGAGAGTGGAGGAATGGGTGAACAGGATAAAGAGAGACACCAGCATATGAATCACCATAAGAACAGCGAGGAGAAGCTGAACATGAATGAGCGGGGCTATGACAGAGGGACCTGCGATGATGGAGAGGATGAGAATGGGACCGGCAGTGAAGAGACTGGGAGCAGCGAGGGTCGTCCGTCTCCCCCAGTTCCGGGTGGAAGATATCACATGCCATACGAGCCCGAGAGTTTCGGAGATAACTTGTACGTGTGCATCCCCTGCGACAAAGGCTTCCCCAGCTCAGAACAGCTCAATGCCCATGTGGAAACTCATACTGAGGAGGAGCTAAACAACGGGAGCGAGCTGGACAACAGCAACAACAGCAGCAGCAAACCCACCAATGCCCATGGACCTACAAGCTTGAATAGCTCTAGTGGCCTCCACAGCCCTTTCCTAGATAGCAAATCAACACAAAATCTCCATTCCATTGGTCTCGGGGAGATCATACGACCCTATCGCTGTTCGTCCTGTGACAAGTCTTATAAAGATCCTGCCACCCTGAGGCAGCATGAGAAAACCCACTGGCTGACACGCCCATACCCCTGTAGCATCTGTGGCAAGAAGTTCACCCAACGTGGTACTATGACACGCCACATGCGCAGCCATTTGGGCCTAAAACCCTTCGCCTGTGATGCCTGCGGAATGCGCTTTACTCGACAGTACCGTCTGACGGAACACATGCGCATCCACTCCGGAGAAAAACCCTATGAGTGCCAGGTGTGTGGGGGCAAGTTTGCTCAGCAGCGCAACCTTATCAGTCACATGAAGATGCACAGCAGCGGAACAGCTGGCGGAGGACTAACTCCTGACGGCAAGCTGAAGATAGACTTCTCCGAGGGGATTTATCCCCTGAGCAAGTACACAGCTGAGCATCTGGGTCTGAAACAGGAGAAAACCTCAGACCTTCTCACAGCCTCTCAGCACCTGCTGGCTGATGCCAAAGCCATGGAGAGCCTCTACCCGCTGTCAAAGCTGGCTGTAGAACACCTTGGCCTCACCCACAACAAGATAGACATCCTAAACCAGCCACTGCCACCCACTTCCCAGCAGCTCTCGGCAGAGTCCCGCACCATTGACCGCTATTCTCCCAGCTAGAGGGGGGAACCATTAAGTATACTTTCCAAAGAGACATCACTGTATGCCATTCACAGTATTCAACTCTCACCTCATCTTCATTTGAACCTGCACCTCAAAGAGTGGGGGCCAGAAAGCGCTGGCCATAAAAATGCACACAAACTGTGTTTAATTCTGAACGTGCCTTTCTTTGCAGATTTTGCAGTATGTGCATTTCTTAAAATTACTTTCCTACAAGGAGGAAACTGCTTTATTTATAATCTGTTTTGACCGTTGGACAC
This sequence comes from Puntigrus tetrazona, assembly GCF_018831695.1. NCBI lineage: Eukaryota > Metazoa > Chordata > Actinopteri > Cypriniformes > Cyprinidae > Puntigrus > Puntigrus tetrazona. Next base: position 14,076,045 of record NC_056713.1, read on the forward strand.
TCAGACAATGCAGTATTTATATAAAAACAACTTCTTTTTTGTTCAATCACCGAGCCAAACAACCAATTGAAAACCAAAAAGAGATTGTTTTTATTTATTTTCCATTTTCTTTTCTTTTCTTTTTTTGTTGGAAAAGCCAAAGAGAAAATGTCAAATGTTACAGAAGAGAGTTGCAATCGAACCCTAAACCTGCGTATTAAGTATTATTGGTGTATATAGAATGAAAAAGCACATATGAACAATATTCAGGGCTTCTGTCCAGAATGGAGCAGCAAATCTGGACGAAAGAAAAAAAAAAAGCCAAATCTTTGGGATTTTATAGTAATTGGAGGACTTTTTATAGACTGTTTTTTGGAGTACTGGATCACCTGTATCTGATTTTCCAGCTTTGTGAATGGCCCAGTTTTTTCCATACTAAAGGGAGCAACTAACTGAAGAGTGTGTTTGTTCCAGGACTTAGGTAAAGTGATCTAAGCTTTTCTCTGCATTGATGTAGTTATCCCCTTCAGCATGGAATGAGAGTTCACATAGAGTACCATTTAATTTTTTTTTTTTTTTTTCACCACCTTCAGGTGTATGGTCTCGAGCTATTTAGCGTCTTTGTTCCCTTTCCTTTCCTCCAACGCCAAGTGCCTTCAGCTTATTGAAAAAGTAGCAAGTACTGCCCTGTGATCTCACAACTGGAATATCTTTGTGCATATTCCGATCATGATATAACAATCCATGTCCACGTGTTTCGGTCCATCTGGTGCGACAGACTAAGCATGGGTGGTGCTTTTGAAAATGCGGTAATATTTACAGCAGAGTCCATATGCTTCGGGTGCATCGCAGTCGACCCCTTTGAATGACTCTCTGCATGACTAGTTGTATAACAGTTCCAGCGAAGGCACTTTTGTGTATATAAACCAAACAGTGACGTTTTAGCAAGTGATTGATTCGGCAACACCTTCAAGACCTTTCCTCATGTGAAATGTTTGAGAGGGCCTCCTCACCCCTATTACGGTGCAGTTAATTTCAGGCTAATGTGACGGCTTTAACCCCACGGTGCCTCACGCACACACGTAGAGCCGCTAATGTGACAACCATCTGAACATGAGGAGAAGGGCTTTCTCTCACTGATACTGTGAGCGCAGATAGCAGCAGCTGGTCCACTCAGGGTAAGCCCTGTGAAATCTCAGATTTTCGAAGACTATTCGCGCTTGTCTGTCCCACTGTATTAGATTTTATGCCAGTTGACCAGGCCGTGTGATCTGTACGTACACCCTAATCTTCCAGCTACCGCTCTATTGTACCATAAGCTGCACTTAATCAATCCTCCTTATTGCTAGTAAAATAAAACACAGTAGCCTATTAGAGCTGCTTCCTTTTTTGTAGTCTTACAGCTCATCTGCTTTGCCTCCAAATAAGTCATTTTACAGTTAATGTAAATGTTCTGATGACATACGGCACTCACTGTTTTATTCCAAAGACCATGCTGACATTTTGTCTTTTACTCTCACAGAAATTTTTGTTAACCACTAGTTACAATTACAACCTCAGCTGGTGAATGTGAAAACTTAAACCACAAATGCACTGTGAAAGAACTAGTGAATCTTAAAGCTTTAGAGCTTAGTGAATATCGAGCATGTCATTTGGGACAAATTACCTGGGCTTTATTCTGTAGCATGTCAGCTATTCAAAGTGTTTCTTTTTGGTTTTCTTTGTTTTCTTTTTTTGGTCAGATTGAACTCTCTTAATCAACGCAAAAAGACATTGGTGCTTACCTCAGGACTGAGCCTATCATGGGTTACACAATGCTTTAGCAATAGTTTCATACAAAAACACACAATTAATTGCTCTCTGTGTATTGTACATTAAAATTCAAGCACACTTTCTGAAGGGATCTTATTGTTTTTAAACCTGTGGTTGTTTCCCAATGCTAAACATTTTTGTTTTGTGAGTAGCCTATGCAACTGTCTCCTATTTTTACATTACAGAAAATACTGTAGTTACACAATGAAATGGGTAATGACTTTATTACCATAAAAGGCAAATTTGTAAATTAAAAATGATTTCTTGATAAAAATCAGCATGGGTTTTTTTTTTTTGTACACTTGAAGGTACTTGAAATTCTACAGCACAGTTTGAAACTTACACATGCACTAAAAGAAATGCCAGACATCAAGTCCGATTACTGTTAACGTTATGCTGTATAAGAAATGTTGTGTGTTTATCAATAATTCGCCGCAATGATAAACACTTGGCCGAGTTGGTAAGGAGGGAAGCATAGTTTCTGAAGTTGATTGACCCATTTGTTCTGGGCGGGCCTGCAGAAACTTTAGCTGACCTTTTTGCCGAGAGGCAGGATTAGACTCCCAGTGAGGTTTTGTATACATGTACTATTAAACCACACGCATGAAACCAGCTTGTTTGGGGCGAGACAGATGCTTAAATTTCCCAACACACTTAAGTGGACAGCCGAGATCCACAAATTCCTCTCAACTTAATTTTGCAAAACACACGAAAACAGTCTGGGCACGGCGGTTTGTTTGTATCCAAACGAAACCCAGAGCGTAAACGGAATACAAATCTTCTGACTCGAGGCATAGAACAATATTACAGCTATCATAACAGTTAAAACTTCGACCGCAGACATATTAATACGGGCTGAGGAGAAGTGACAGCCCGTTTGAAGTGGATTTCGGTGGTGGGAAAATAAATCTAACACTCCCCTTCTCCACCATTCATTAGCTCGCTCTCATCGAAAATCTATCGCTCTCTCTTTCCTGCTCTCCGACAGACAAAACAAGAAGAAAAAAAAAAAAGATTTTCCACTTCGGTTACAAAAGCGCGGAGAAAAGAAAACTAAATATTAAGTGGCTCTGCGTTCAGTGCTGTTCTGACGGCTGGGAACGTCGAGGTGTGTGAGTCAGGGTCAGGGGGCAGGTGAGATGTTTGGTTGTGTTTTCGTTCGCTCCAGCTATCTGAGACATACGAAAGTGCTTCTGTTAATGGAGCGGTTACAAAGGAGTAAAGTTGAGCTGGGGAAGTGAACTTTTGACTCTGTAGTAGCAGTGAGCAGGATGTTTGGTGTGGTTCTGCTTAAAAGCAGATAGGCAGATGATGATAGAGAGGGACAGAGAAAGCAGCCGAGGGTGAGAGAGAACAGAGCAGGTTTGTCGGGTGGACTGCAGCCATTGTCTATCTATGGAAAAGTAGACTGGAAACCTCCATCCCATTACAAAAATGTTTCTTAAAGGCATTTTCTGGTTTCAATACAAATGAAGTTCAATCCATAGTACAACACTTATTGACTTAATGTTGATCTCCTTAAAAACAGTTTTTACTTGTCGATGCTTGTCAAAAAGCAAAAATCTGAAATAAATCTGTAAATGTTAAAATTACTCCGTGTTTCCAAATTAAAGCCACAAGATGTAAACAATATGTGTTAACATGATTTTAATGTGAAAATCACTTACTAACCTTGTTTGTATGAAGCTATATTATACTTTGTGGTTTATAATGTGTTGCTCACAAAATGATTTAAACCACTTTACAGTCAAATAATACAGTTTTAACAAACAACATACACTGTAAAAATGATTTTTAAGTTGTAAATAAAAAGTATTTTGTTTTACAATATTTTTTTTTCCTTAAGTCTTTCCATTTCAAATTTTCACTTGTAGTTCATTGAGTTACTATTTCTTTGTAATCGTATGTAAAATTTGCTAGCGAATTCTATATTAAAATTCACCATAATTTTTATTCAGTGTAAGTGCTTTCATGAATTTAAACTTCATCTTGATGATTTTAGATTATTTAATTTGTTTTCTTTGTCCCATTTACTTTCACTGCAAGGACCTCAACGTAATTTATTCATTTTTATTTATTATTAGTTTTATTTTATTTATGTATAATTTTAAATAAAATCTATATCTCATATATGTAACCCTACATATATTTTTAATTGACAACTGCTGTCAGTTAGGCTTAACATTAACATGTATTGAACCCAGAAAAATCTTTTAATAATCTACCCTACCTGTTTATAAAATTGGATGGAGGCAATTTTTGGCATCTCAGAGTCATTAACCTACCGGTCACCCAGAGAAACAAAACTTGAGATATGGAGTAAAAAAATGTGGAACAATATACTCTGAGTCTGACCATGCTTCATAAATGTGTCCAAGGGAAATATTCCTCTCAGTTTCAGGAAACCCCACTCAGTCAGAGCCGAAAACCAAAGCCATACCAATATACTCTTAGAACATTTATGATAATGGCATTATCTAAAGTTTTAATGTCACACTTTACAACATTAGTTAATGAACATGAACAAACCATGAGCAATACATGTATTACAGTATTTATTCATCTTTATAAACCTTAGTTAATAAAAATGCAATCGTTCATAGTTCATGTTAGCTCACAGTAGATTAACTAGTGTTAACAAACACGACTTGCGATTACAATAACGCATTATTATGTAAATGCTGAAATTAGCATTGATAAGAAAATTCACAAGTATTGTTTGTTTTTAGTCCATGTTAACTAATGAACCTTTTTGTTAAGTGTTACTGTTTTTATTAATGGCAGACGGAATGTGGAGATTCTATTGTGGGTTTACAGGTCTGCTCAAATTCAGGAAGGATGAAGTCGGTGGCATAAATGTCAGTTCTGCACATCCTCTCACAGAGATAATCGTGACAGGTTCAGAGCATTGAAATTCTAAGAAACGCTTATCGATAAACTAGCTTCTCTCACTTCCTTCATACAGCTGGCGCTCCGTAGGTTTAGCAACGTTTATTCGAATTTCTTCTAATCTAGGCTTAACATAAATTGTTGATCTTGACTCATTTTCAGCAATCTGTAATGAGTCATCTGGGGTCATGTGGAATCTTCCGTGATTGTGGGATGTCTTGACCCGCAACGCACCTGTCATTGTGTCTGTCTCATTGTTTTACAGGGAGTGAGGGCGTTTTGACATGATTTCACGTTCATCTGTTTCACATCGCCATTTTTGTGGCTTGTTGTTTGAATCATGACTTCAGTCACTAGCCTTTCTCAGTGGTCTTCTCATTCGCGCCACTCCTTCTTCCCACTCGATCTCCTCCCTTCATTCACTACACAGTCTTTCTCAATCTCGCCTCCTGTAGCCTGACCCACGATGCTGAGCTCTTGCCCGCACCTCTGATGAAGTGGCGCCCAGCTGTTTTCATGCTGAAGAAGACAGTTGTCTAAATGTTTATGTGAATAACTACTTTCTTTTTCTTCACGCCCCGATCGAGTTCCCGAGTGAGCTTAAAAGCATGTGTTTATATCCTCCATGGGGTAACATGGGCTATATAAACAGTATACGGGGGCTATTGTCTCTGACTAAATAACTATAAATATATTCCAGAGACACTGATAAAAGAGGAACTTTGTGATTAAGGAAACTTGACCTTATAAAAGGGAAATGAACATACTCATACTGGACTTGCCAGTAAGGCCAACATGCTTAGAATTGCACAATTTTAGCTTGGTCACACAGATGTTCATGCCTCCCACTGAATCTGAGTGGGAATCTCAAAACTCCCGTTTAAAACAGAAAGTACTGTAATTATATTAATAGTTCAATTTAGAACCATATGTGGGTCAATGATGTGATCTGACGATTGTCTGGATCTATTAACGTCATCATTAGAAAGTTATTTTATATATATATATATATATATATATATATATATATATATATATATATATATATATATATATATATATATATATACAGTGATTTCAGTGCTGTTTTTATCTTCAAGTATTTTGAGTGAAATACATTTTTCAAAATTATTAAAATGCTCAAAAAATGTTGGCATAAGTAGGTACATAATAATTAAATTTTTTAAAAATACAATAATAAGGGGTTTGTAATAATGTAATAATTGTTTGGGTTTTTTTTCTTAACAGTGCCTTAAAAAGGTTAATTTCTCAAAAAGCATATTAAATAATCATTTAAACAAACATGATTAGAACTTAATAGAATACCATAAAAATGACTTACAAAACAAAAACAATAAATTATGAATGAATATAGGTGTTATTTTGTTATGCATATTTTAGTAGAGGCTACTTTTAAATAAAATGTTGTAAGGCAATAAAAAGTTTTCAAGATATGTGACCATGCACCACAAAACCTGTCGCTGGGGTATATTTGTAACAATACCCCAAAATACTTTGTATGAGTCAAAATTATCGTTTTTTTCTTTTTGACAAAAATGTTTAGGGTACTAAGTAAAGATCATGTTTCATGAATCTATTTTCTAAATATATTAAAACTTGAAATTTTTTATTAGTAATATGCATTGCTAAGAACCTTACAGTATCTCAGCTAAATATTGTTCTTTCCTATCAAACCATAAATCAACTGAAACCTTATTTATTCGGTTTAATATGATGTAGAAATCTCAGTTATAACTGGTTTTGAGGCCCAGGGTCACAAAATATTTTATGACATTTTATTTGATAGATGCACCTTTTACATGTAAATTTTTTCTTGTTTTCATCATCTCAGGCGTCGTTATTTGTCATTGACCCATCTACTTAAAGAACCCATTTTGACTCTTTATGCTGGTTTTTAGCCGGGAATAATCTTCATGTCAAGTCATTTTCTATGTGAACTTGTTACCATCCCATGGGACAGATTTTACAAACAACTCTGTCCTCTCGTGTTCTTGACCTCGCAATGGATCACTAAACACAGCAAGCAGAGAAACATTTCAGAGAGCGTCAAGTTACGTTTAAGTTGTTGTCCTAGAGTGGCATTGAGGCGTAATATTGACGCCAGATCACATTTCTATCACGAAGCGTATGCCCTAGCTATCAGGATACTTTCACCAGGCCCTAAAATTATCACCTCATCTCAGTGTGACAGGAACAGGCTGTCTTTGTGCTGGCAGCGAGCTTCGGCAGCTACCAGCGTCTCCTTCTGCATGTTTAGATTGGAGCGCAGCTGAAACTCTGGAAGCAGAGTAACTCCGAAATCAGCGAAAGTCCAGGGCCACACGGTCTTGAGCTATGTTTGTATTTATCATCCTCGAGTAGACACGCTGCAAAGTTCTGTGCAGCCCAACCAAACATGTAAACAAAAGAAAACGTCAGCTAATCGACTGCCTGATAGGCCTGTGCCGCTGTAATCATGCATGACCACACACACTTGCAGCTTGATGGCAGACAGCCCTGTCACTGCTCTCTGTTCCAGATTAGGTCAGATTTAATTAGGCTGCCCTGCTCCTTTTGGAGTGTCGCTTTGAGTTTAAAAAGCCATTACTAAAACACAGCCAGTGTTACTGACGAGAAAGAGGCCATCCAGAACATCTCTGAGATCTGCGCTCACTTACAGGGGCTTGTTACTCTTAGCATGTAGTGTGATGAGGAAAAAAGTGGGGTGAGGTCGTGGCAAAGAGCATAAGAAAAAAGCCAGTACATTAACCAGACACCAACCAAACACTTAAAACAATCGTAGGCATTTAGAAGTACAAAAAAACAGTGTGAACAGTGAAAAAGAGGAAAAGGCTCAAACTCAACTCAACCACCCAGCTCACTGTGAATGTTCCCATTACTCTCCAGCCAAGCAATACACCAGCATGTCTGTTTTGATATCACTGATCACCATTACTTCTTGTTCTGAACCGGTTTCAAATATAACACAATTTAATATGCCACTTTCAAGTGCTTTCTTGCTAGATTTACGTGACCAAAAAAAGGCAATAAAAATACATTTGAGCAGTATTTTTTTAATTGCGTTGTCAATAGTTTTCTTTTTCCTTTGTCCTTTGTCTTTTTTTTTTTTTTTTTAAACAGAACGCTTTTACTGAAATGAATGTATTTATTGCATGTCAAATGTTTTATAAGATTTTTGTATAAAACTCATTTGTGGGATATTAAAATTGTGTTTTTTTTAATTTCAAAATTGTAATTAATGACTTTGATTAGGCTTTTAATTGTTTTAAAAGCCATTGTGAAAATGTCATTTTTTTCATTTATTATCTGAATCAACTTTGCAATAAAATATCTTTCACTGAAAATTCATAGAATGTTTTTTTTTTTTTTTTTTTTTAATCTATCTATTAGGGTTGGCACGATACACAGATATCACGGTTAGGTACATACTTGGATATTTGATTTCGGTACAACAGAAAAAAAAAAATCAACATACTATGCTCACTTATGCATACTCCCGTTGGAACGTGACTGAAGTACAAAGACTTAAATTTACATCTTAAAAATTTCCCGTTCAGATATGCTACGTCACAAATATAAAAACATTCTGAAATGTTTGTGCCGAATGAGAGTGGTAGGATACACAAGCACAAGCTCCATTTCGCAAACAGTTGAGTGCGCAAGTCTTTACTCCTTGGTCAGTCGCATTCATTGTTGTTCTGCTGGTGGTTATCAAACAGCGTTACATTGCTGTTTCTGATTGGGGGGATTGCCTGTACCCATACAGTGATGCCTGTACCGTGGCGGTTCGGTACAAATACATGTATCATGCCAGGCCTACTAACTAACTAAATATCTTCCTCTAGTGTTTATTCATTTTGGAAAATGCAGTGATATGTACTTGGTAAGTTTATATATATATAATAACAATAAATAATATATAATATATATATATATGCACACATACACACACTAGTTTTAGTAAACAATATATTTATAGATATAAAGTTATAATTACACTTTATTTGGAGTATTTCTTAACTGCCTAATGCACAATTCTTAATCTTGCATAAAATGTGTTTGTGATTGTATGATCTCTGTAAAATGTAGTTTAATTGCAAGATATTTGAAGTGCACCTGAAGTAAACAATCTACTTTACATTTAAATATACTCACGAATATCTATAGTTGGACCTTCAGCACTATTTAAAGTGCATTAAGCTCAAAGTTACAAGGGCTTCCACTTTAGCAGAGGTTAGGCCTGTACCAGTTTATACTTGAAGTACAATTGCAGAGTATATATATATATATTTATATTTCTGGTGATGGTGATTTGGGTCATCATTTGGGTGCTTGTATTTGGCTGGTCAGATACTCCCATCTGGATTCGAGTGCAGATTTAACCAGCTGAGTTCAGTTCAGACGAAAGACAGGAGAAATTCTGAATGAATCTCATAACTTACAAAAGATCCACATTCTTCATATCAATTACTCTGTCAGCTGGAGTTCATGCAGAAACCCTCCCGGAACACATCTGAAAACACCTTGAAACCAACAGCCACTTAATCGCACAGACAAACACTTGATCATCTCTCGATTAACATTTCGACAGCGCTAGAGAAAATATTTCCTGGAAATATCAGCAACATAATCACATCCAGGACTCTGCCACGTGTGGCTTATTGAGATGTGGGGGGAAAAATAACACGGTCCAATTTTGAGATCTGTAATGAAGTCACAAAAAGTTTATAAAAACAAGTAGGGGCAGACAGGAGGAGAGGTTCCAGGAGTTTCGGCAGAATAAATGTAACTCTTCAGAACTGTGAACTGAGACTCCATCTGTTACAGGTCTGCAGCCAAGACCCTGAACTTTAAGGGCTTCGACGTGTTAAGGCAAATTACAATGAGCCCTGAGTTTTACGCTGTACTGATGAATTGAATCTGCATATTTAAGAGAGCTCGTCACCTTTGAAACAGGCTGATATCATTTATGCGACTGGCAAAATGTTGAGACGTACATTTACATTAAACACAGATGTGTTTCTGATTTCAACCAGCAGTTTTGATAACCCTCGTGTACCACAACGTGATGCTTTCATACGAGAGGAACGGATATCCCTTCCCACGTCTTCCTGAGTTTCTTCAGCTTTTTATCAGGATTGTCACATTAAATGATCGAGTAAATATTTTTAGAAATATATAATTTTATAAATATTTAATTAATATAATATATATATATATATATATATATATATATATATATATATATATATATATATATATATATAAATGATAATTTTCTAATTTTTAAAAAGCCTAATGTTTTTCTTTGAGTGAGCGGAGCTGATGAAACGTTGAAGGGTTGTGGATCAGGATGGCCAGGCTGGATTCTCTGGCATAATGCCCCTGCCTCCTGCCGCTGGGTGTCATCGCTGCTCAAATGCCAGAGGTCTGAAGTATCAGGTGTCCCGTAATGAGCGGTGCCCCGTGCCTATGTTAGATAATGTCATAAGGCTCAGAGTTCTGCCATGTTTGCATCCACATCCACAATCTGAACTTAGCAATGCATCAACACGCAGTAAACAAACCCCCACAGCATATTAACATCACGCGAGCTTTATATCACTGTCAACAGTTTTTTTTTAATACATTTTATTGTTAGATAACTGTCCAGAAATGTAAAAATTGTGTATTTTGGAAGAAAACAAACTTCACTGCTCTCAGTTAAAACTCACATCTGCAACTTTGGCATACTGAAGAAACTGTCCAGAGACTAGTAGAGCGATTGAGGGTAAAGGGGTGTATTGTGCTGAAGAAATCACATCTCACACAGCAAGAACCTGGGCTGAATAAACTCTGCCAACACAGCATGCTCCACAAAACAGCTTGAAGATGCTGGCAGACAGAGACAGGGTGTGTACATTGCACTTTCCACAAACACACTCTCAAACTCTCCTTCAGAGACTTTTTAAGCCATTTTATTTAAAAAGGAATAAACATTGAGATTAAAATAAAACAAAACAAAGGAAAAAAAAACAGCACTAATAGACTGGGAGCAAAAGCATGTTTATAGCTACTAATAGAAATCATGACTGTCACTTTTATTTTACACAATATTGTTATGTTTATATTTTATTTTAATTTTTTGCAACCAGTCAACATAATACAATTGTATAAAATTAAATAAAATAAGCAAGCTACTGATAAACCTTATTTGGCATAAACAAAACATTTGTTTGATAATCAGTTATTTCCTTAACTAAACTGAATGGCTGAGCTTGACAAATGCTGTCAATGCTCGAGTAAAAATGCCTTGTTGTTGCACTCGTTGCCTCTTCATTTAAAAAGCAAACTTAAAGTTATTCTTGTTCTGTGTTATACCTGTGTATGAGCTCTGCCTAAACATGTCCTGAATCAAGATGGAAAAAACGCAAAAAGTAAAAATACATGAAATATGACATTCTCGACGCAAACACTTCAACAAAATATTACATCAATATACAAATGTGAAATGAGAAAAATCTCAGGCGAGCTTAACGTGCATTGTTTCAACTCCGAATCAGCTCTCTTCTCTCTGCCCAGTCCTCTTTTTCTCTCTCTTTAAGTGTTCTCAGTGTGCTTTTCCTTCCCTGAGCTGGGAAATTCAGCTCTCTGTATTTTCATTTGAAAAAAACTCACACTCTCTGATTGTAATGTATTAGCGGTACTTCTCACTGCCGACTCTCTCTCTGCCAAGCTGTCATGCACCCAGACTAGCAGCCTGCCGTTAGGAGGAAGAAGAATAAAAAAAAAAAAGAATGAGTAGGTAACTGAGACAAGAAGAGGTGAGTGTGGTAATGGAAAGGATGCACAATGGTTGCAAGAATGGTTTGCTGATATTTGACAACAGCGTGCACTACCACAGTGTGCATGTCACCACAATAAATAAGTCACCTATAAAAGTTGCATATCAGCTGTAGAATTGTTACTGTATATTATGAAAGAACTTTAGCACACTGAAAAAAGTCTTGAAATTACTAGTAAATTTTACAGTTTGCAGAGAACCTCAAGTTGCACTTTAAATGAAACATTAATGTACACTATATATATAATGTACACATACACACTCTCCTCCAAAAGGTTTGGGATTTACATGCCAGCTTTTATTTCCAGGTATTTACATCTGGATCTGACAACTCCCAGGTATATTTTGCTGCCCAGGTGTGTCCTATCAGAATGATTATTCCAATAATAATTAGCACTGGATGTCTAAGATTCAGATTTGGGTTTTGCCTGTTCAGACTGCATTTACAGTTAAGAGGTGTAACGAACATGAAAGATATCAACTTTTGTTTGAACCCACTCATTTTTCATTTGAGCAAAAGTATTGGAACAAATAGATTTAACATATGTTAATGTGAACATGAAATAATATTTTTCTTTCAGTTGTTGTTTGTTTTGGGGGTTACCTCCTTCAGTCTCCTCTTTTGCAGGTAAAACGCATGTTCTAGAAGGCTTTAAGTCTGGAGATTGACCCGTCTAAAACCTTCCACTTCTAACCCCTCGTGAACTCCTTTGTTGTTTTGGAAGTGTGTTTTGGTTCATTATCTTGCTGCACGATGAAGGATCTCCCAGTAAGTTTGTTTGCACCTTTCTTTAAATTGGCAAACAAAATGTTTCTGTAAACTTCTGAGTTTTTGCTGCCGCCATCATGTGTTACATCATCAATGAAGATGAATGTGCCGTTCCCAGAAGAATCTAAAAAAAAGCCCAAGCCATGACTTTACCTTCACTGTGTTTCACAGATGAGCTTCTACGTTCAGATCATGAGCAGATCCTTTCTTTCTCCAAACTTAACCTTTTCATCACTTAAAGGTAAAGGTTAATCTACGTCTCATCAGTCCATAAAACTTTGTCCCAGAATTTTTGAGGCTCATCTATGAACGTTTTGGCAAATTCCAGCCTGGCCTTCATATTCTTCTTGCTAATAAATGATTTGCATCTTCTGGTTTAGTCTCTCTTCTTGTGATCATGAAGTCTTCTATGAACTCCTGCTCTTTGGAGGTTGCTGCTGATCACACTTACAGTTGTTTTAGGGTCTTTACTAACAGCTCTCACAATGTTTCTGTCATCAACTGCAGTTGTTTTTCTTGATCTACCTGTTCAGTGTCTGTTGCTTAGTACACCAGTGACTTATTTTTTTCTTCAGGACTTTCCAAATAGTTGAAATGACTATGACCAACGTCTGTGCAATGACTCTGATTGATTTACCTTCTTCTCTCAGCTTCTCAGTGGCTTGTTTATTACCCATAGACAGCTCCCTGTTTTTCATATTTGTTACACCTTTTAACTATAAATGCAGTCTGAACAGGCAAAACCCAAGCCTGAAACTTAGTGTAAACATTCAGTGCTAGTTATTGTTGTAAGAACTTCTCTTCTTCAGTGTATGCGTCCCCCTGTGTCCGTTCATCAGCAGTACAGAACAAATTCAGGCGCCTGGAAGCAGCAGTCGGAACAAACCACACGAGTGAAATCAAATCTGGTTTATTCAGAATGCAGCTTAACACAGAGAGTAAACCATCAGCTTATATAGCCCTTATGGGGCGTTGACCTCTATTGCATAGCTGGACATGCCTCAACTGCCCACTACGGAGAGCACAAAAGACAACTCCATATATGGGTTGAAGATTCACAAAACTAGCAGACTAGAGACAAAGCAAGTCTATATAAGGAATGAAAGACTACAGAGTTAGTAGAGTAACCTGAAACTATACCTGCAGGGCTAAAAGGGACTAGAACAATTGTCATACCTTGCTCACACACACACAGTAATAGAGAATTAATTCTCTCAGTCCCTCTTTTAGGCTGAAGAGCCTAATTTCTGGCCATCGGAGTATAACGAGGACCTGTCATACTGTCAATTGTGGCATACACACGATCCATCAAACATCTCATAATGCATGGTCCAAAAACACATACAGCAAAACCGATTATTAAAATTGGTACAAGCATAGTAAAGAAAGGAGTCATCCAGCCAAACAGGTGATGTAAAATACCCCACCCCCAGTCCTGTATCTTTTGTTCATCATCATACAAGTCTTCTGCAACCTTTTTCATTTCCTTCACAGCATGGCCCACAGCACCAGCAGGTTCGTCCTCAGTTGGGACATATGTACAACACTGGTCACCAACCAGAGCACATACTCCGCCTTCTTTTGCTAGCAACATGTCCAGGGCTAGTCGATTCTGTGTGGTCATCAGACGCAGAGCACCCAGCTCCCTCCGCGCTCCGTCTAATCCAATTGTGGTGTCATTAACAAATTTAGCCAGACGGTAGTGCAGAACTTCGGTCTGATGCCACAGATCACTGACACCATACGTGGGCACCAAAGAGGTCCAGAACCGGTGCCATTTAGTTGAGAGTTGATGTTCCTCAGGGACGTCATCAGCTACAGATCTCTTCAACCTGTGGTACTGTTTCTTATGCTGTGAGGTATGCTGGAATATCTGAACAGGGTAAGATAACTCTGAAACATTGGCCTTATCCCAAGATGTTCCTTCAGGAAGGGAACCTGTGTTGATGTCATTGAGCCGCTCCACCCATCACAGTTAACGGCAGGCTTCCAGCTATTAAGCGATCTACATATAGTTGTTATATTGTTTTGAGGCATGACAGGCATGGACACTGATACAGTTGATGACATGATTTGCTGACATACATAACATGACTCATTGGTGTGATGTCTAGCTGTCCAATTGGCATATTGCCAGAACAAATTATCAGTAGGTAAAACACAGTTCACACATTGTAATGATACAAAAATCATGAATACTAACAGAAGCTGCATTCTGATCAAATAATAATTAAATAATATAATCAAAGGATATGTGCAGTCAGTTTCTATGTCAGCAACAGCGCTGCGCGTGTTCAGCTCCTCTGTTGTGCAATAGCAACCAATCTACGTAAGAAGTCGTCAGGTCGTCAGTCCAGTAATGCGCACCGTCCAGCCCCTCCCGTCCCGTGACAGTAGTGATCAATGATCCTACAAGAGTGGCCCCTTGTTCAGGTGTTGACGGCTAATAACAATCTGGTCAGAAAACTATTAGACATTCATACTGCTGATTGATGCATTTTCCGCCTGGTTGCATGGATCCACTGTGGAAAAGAATCAGTTAGTACGGCGGTTCGAGTTACAGCAACAATTTTGGTAGGAGCACTATATTTTGTTTTGTCCAATGGGTCTCCCATTTTTAAGAATTGTTTCACTAATACTGTGTCACCCACTTGAAAAGGGTGTGTCATGTCAATTGGCATAGGTGCTGAACTCGAATGCATTTTGCTCCAATTCTTGTGGAGAGCTTCAATCAGTAACTGCACATATTCACTCATATGGACATCACATCCCCCATCTCCCAAAACACACCCTCCCTTTCTCCAAGGCGCGGGGAAAGGGCGTCCCATCACCATCTCATACGGTGATAGACCTTTGAGACCCTTATGGGGTGACATTCTCATTTCTGCCAGGACAACGGGTAGCAGTGAGGTCCAGTCTTGGTGACCGACCGCTTGCATTGCTTTTCGTAATTTATCTTTGATAGTACGATTTGCCCTTTCGACTATACCAGATGATTGAGGATGATATGGAATGTGGTGTCTCCACGTGATCTGCAATTCTTTCATTAGGTTCATTAGTACTTTAGACACGAAGGCAGGGCCCTTATCAGAGTCTATGGCGAGTGGTATACCATATCTAGAAATTATTTCTTTGAGTAGATATCGTACCACAGTGGGGCGTCTTCCTTTGGGCATGGAAACGCCTCCACCCATCTAGAAAATTTGTCCACAAACACCAATAGGTATTTGTATGGGCCCCTCTTAGGTAGATGTGTGAAATCTACTTGCCATTGTTGCAATGGGCCCTCTGGCAGAGGGAGCTGTTGATGCGACGCCAAAGGTTTAGAACAATTATTCATAGCACAAACCATGCACCTGTCTAAAGTGGAATTAACATATGTGGCTAAATGTTGGATGCACAAAAATTGGTCATTTCATCCAATACCCTCTTCGGCCGCGGTGTGTGACACCATGAAACTCTCTTACCAAGAACGGGCACAGGAGGCTGGCACACACACACGGCCGGAAGAGTCAACCAAAATACCGTCGTTATTCTTTGACGCTCCTCAGAGATCCAAAACGCCACATCCGCTTCTGTAGCAGCCGCCTGTATAGCACAAATATCTATGTCAGGTAACATATTACTAGTCATAACAGATGTCGAAACAGCAGAGACAGACAACCATGATGGCATCAATCCAGATGCTGCAGCAGTTTTGGCTGCATGGTCAGCTAAAGTGTTACCTCTAGCCTCAAGGGTATCAAGGACAGAATGGCCCTTAGTTTTGATGATGGACAACGAACTAGGAAGACGACAGGCCTGTATTAAGTCTTCGTATGGTACACAGGACACAAGGCCAACATCATCCTTGTGTAAGGCCCATTATACATAGACCCCAAAGAAGACAACGTAGCCCCAGTATCCAACAGAAAGGGTACGTTTGCCCATTCACATGTAACTCAATGAGTGGCAAGTCACGCCCTGTGGGGGAAGCAAAACAAAGAGATAAAAGTGCGGAATTTACAACTTCAGTGGGGTCAGAACTCTGTGGGCTGCCCTATTCTTGAGGACGGTAGACAGGCTGCCGCGCGTGAGCCCCTAGGTTGGTAAGGAGCCTGAGACTGTTGCTGCTGACTGCTAGGCTGTGCATACATCTGCGCATACATCTGTGGGGACCCTCTCGGGGGCTGGGGTTGCCCCGCCCTTGCCTGCTCATCGGCCCTGCGCTTGTTACATTCTCTAGCCCAATGCCCAGGCTTGTTACAATAATTACATCTTCCTGGCTTTCTGCCCTTCTTAAATCCTCCTTGTGTACCTGGTGCATAGCCACCAGCTACAGACACACATACAACGTTATGTTTTCCTACCTCAGGAACATACCATCACTCTCTAAAGTTCTGATTTTGACCCCCGCATCTTTAACCTTCAGGTTATGTCTGTCACACAGATGGTACTTCAGAACATCCTTGTGGGTTGGAAGGCAGTTGGACATAAAGGTAGATATGAACATCGGGTTGGGCTCATTAATGTCCAGCTCCAGTCCGCCCACAACCTTCCACACGTCCGAAAAAACGGGTGAAAAACATGCAACAGTCTCATCCTTGCCCTGTTTACAGTTAGTGACTTGTGACAGATCACGGTTGGAAGATTTCAAATCCAAAAGATACTTTTTTAATTGTACACTCAGTTGGCTCATCATTTCTTCCGGATCATCACGCCATGCAAATTCAATAACTGTCCTTTTCCTGCTGGTCTTTCCTTCCCCAATTCCTTCTGTTAAATCCTCGCGCTTAACTACGTCAAATTTAAAAGCGAGAACAGGTACTGCCTTAATTACAGCGTTTCATCGTAGGCTGCGCCTAATTTGCTATGCAGAATGAATCTATAATCAGCCCCAACTAATTGACAGTGGTGCGAGCATCTGATTAACATATGGCGGCGGTTTCTCGTCACACGGTTTAGACATTGTCAATGGTTTGTCTTTATCATTTTTCTTTGGTTTTGGTACAGTTTTCAAAACTGCTTTTGGAACATACGCATTCGTCTTTTCCCTCCAAACCTCTGCCATTTTATACCACACGTCATATCCTCCTCTCATATAATTATAATCCCAATCAGGGTCGCCCTCACCTCCATATACTAAATTGTAAACTGTTTTCATATGACTTGGGTCGAAAGTGCCCTCACGCGGATAATCTCGCCACTGGGTACCCGCTGTCCATCCCGCCAAATTATCAAGATATGGAACCGTGTAGTATCCCCAACCACAACGTTCCATCCATGCTTTGGGTGTTTCAGAGGGTTCAGGTTTAGGATATGTGTGTCCCATTCTGACCACTGATGACTCGGACACGTACTATAACAAGTCAATCTAGTCTGAATTTAATCAAACACGATACAATTGACTTACGCGGATACATCTACTCAGGTAGTGAAACTATACTTTCTCTTACCTGGTCAGATGTATCCCGGACGAGCCCCCAGAACTGTAAGAACTTCTCTTCTTCAGTGTATGCGTCCCCCTGTGTCCGTTCATCAGCAGTACAGAACAAATTCAGGCGCCTGGAAGCAGCAGTCGGAACAAACCACACGAGTGAAATCAAATCTGGTTTATTCAGAATGCAGCTTAACACAGAGAGTAAACCATCAGCTTATATAGCCCTTATGGGGCGTTGACCTCTATTGCATAGCTGGACATGCCTCAACTGCCCACTACGGAGAGCACAAAAGACAACTCCATATATGGGTTGAAGATTCACAAAACTAGCAGACTAGAGACAAAGCAAGTCTATATAAGGAATGAAAGACTACAGAGTTAGTAGAGTAACCTGAAACTATACCTGCAGGGCGAAAAGGGACTAGAACAATTGTCATACCTTGCTCACACACACACAGTAATAGAGAATTAATTCTCTCAATTGTTTGAATAATCATTGTGATAGGACACACCTGGGCAACAAAATACACCTTTCAGTCACATGTTCCAATACCTTTGCTCACATGAAAACTGGGTGGGTTCAAACAAAGGGTGCTATCTTCAAAAGTTGTTTGTCAGATCAGATTTAAATACCTGGAAATAAAAATAGGCATATAAATCTCTTGTCTGATACTTATCTTTTGATGTCAAACCCAAATGTATAAAAATAAAGGGACTGGCTTCACTGTCTCAATCCTTTTGGAGGGGAGTGTATACAATTTTACTTATTTATTAAAACTTTTAGAGTTTAAACAGGATATTCAACCTCCAAATCCCAGCTAACAGTGAACACTAACAGAAATTTGCTTTTGACTATAACTAAAAGCTTCTGGCTCGGTTGTGAAGTCATCTCTGGCATCTTTAGCAAAAAGCGACGGGATTCCCGTTCTGTAGTATGCACCATTGCTACATACCGTATACATTTTATGACCTCTACAAGTAATATTTAAATTCTCACAGCACAGGACCATTTTGAACACTCATACACACCAGGTGAAAAACAGATGATAACACGTTCAAAGAAACATCTACTCCTCACACACACATATTAGAATCATTAACAATCATGTTATGCATACTCAAACATACCTTATAAAGCCTAAAAACAATCATACCAGGTTTGCAGCTTCACAGTAAACATAAATGTGCCAAACAAAGCAACGTGCGCTTTTTGAAAGAGTGGGTGTGTGAACGTGTGAGGGTGTAAACTTTCAGTGCCACTTCCTGTCTTGTGATTGACACACATCTGTGGGTACCTACCCAAACAGAACCACCCATCCTGTGACATTACCAGAGTAGCTGTGTCAAAACAACTGAGCGAGTTTTTGAACACCCACCGCATTATCATACGCAAACACCTCCACGCCGTTACCTGTGCTTGACTTGCACACGGAGACTGTAGAAGAAAGGGAGAGCAGTGAATAAGTAATGCTGCAGCACTGAGAAGCAGCAAAAGAGAATTGTGATGAAGCGCTTGAGGTCGAAGATGCAATGTAGATTGTACAAGTTCAGACTGCGGTGCACTGAGGAGCCCGAGGCCAGTAAACATGTGGGAGCCCCTGCTTGACAGTACAGAGAATATACACTCATACACACCATTGCAAGGCCACCTTCAGATCTCCACTGCTATATACCGCTCATGCCTGGAAGGGACGAGTGAGCCTGCATCAGAATGTATAATTATTTATATCATCTATAAAGGATATATGTGAAAGTGGGGGTGTGTACGAATGTATTGGGGTGAAGCGCAGTGATCTCAGAGCATATGGAGTTAGCGAGGGGACACTATCAGCTCCACTATCACTCTCTCTGCCTCTATCTGTGCTGGAAGGGTGTGTGTATCTGCAAAAATGTGTGAAAGCTCTCAACTTGGGTGTTACTTGTTTAGGCAACACACTTATAAGAAAGACACACATCCGTTTGCCACATTACAAGGGCATGGAACAAGGTAGAATGCACACTTTTTGGAGCGTTACAGACACTTTTGAAAAAGCAAGAAAGAAAGTTTAAGACGTCTCTGATTTTGACCTTAATGAACTTTTAAACACATAAACGTAAGAGGGTTTTCAGTTTCTCTGGGGAAAAAATTTAGTTACACCAAAAAGTTGAAAACAGAAAGTGGTTGCTTTTTGAAGAAACAGTAGTGACTGTAAAAAGGGTAGCATAATTACTGCAAGATAAAAATTGTATATTTAATTTTAAAATAATAATAATAAACAGAAATTACTATTTTGAAAGTTTGACATTTTAAAAACACTAAAGTGAAGAAAAAAATATGAAAAGGACTACTGAAAAAGTTTAATCCTGTACTCTTAAAATATAAAATAAAGGTTTCTAAAAGAGTGTTTGTCCCAAAAGAGGCTTTCAGTGAACAATTCTTAAAAGATAGATTTTTTTCTTAGTGTGAAGAACGATTAAATAATATCTAATATTTATTTAAAGAACATGTTAAATGATGTTCAATATAGTACCATCAATTGCAATAAAGAACCTTTTTTTTTTTTTAAATGTATGATCATTTATTTTTTGAGTGTCCTGGGAAAAACCTTTTGAGATGGTTAAAATTTATGCTATCTCAGCGTGATCTGACAAAGTCGGGTGCGGTGCTGAAACATCTCATGGAGGAGTGCGATTTTTGATAACAGCATATTTGAGCTGTAAATTTCTATTATATTAGTAATTTGGGGACATTTCGTTTTTTAAGAATATATGTGGTGTGCTGTCAGCGCATCCATTGGTAAAATGATCACAGACTTCAAGAACCCGTGTCTCTGTGAACATGTATCAAAAAAGGAGGACGGCGAGTGGAGGAGGAAAGGAGTGTGTGTGGTGGAAATGGAGATTAGCGCTTCCATTAGTAATACTAACTGCCCCGTGTTTGGGTGAACGGTAAACACTCTGAGAGCAGATGACTGAGCTTCACTGGAAGATAACATAGAGGACGGCTGTACAGAGACCACAGATTTGAAATGAAATGTAATTGCGCCCTGTATAGACTAGATCTAAAACTGCTACAAATGTGTCTCAGATCCACTGAGGGATTGGCACACATTCGGTTTCTCTCTTTCTTCTTTGAACTCAAAAGATGATGTTGTCTGCGCTACAGGGGCCGTGTGAATGACCAAGTGCCAGCTATGGCTTGATCATTTCTTTCTCTTTCATTCTTGAAAATGTTCTCTCTCACTTCTCTGTTCCCAGGATCACATGTCCGTCTTTTGATCCATGCAACTCAGGAAAAACAACACAACAAAGTAATTCTAGATTCAGCGCTTCAGAAGCCTGTTATGCGACTCGTACCATCTGTATTGTAAAAAGCACTATATAAATAAGGTGACAACATAGAAAGTGAGACGATTCGTAATTCAGTGAGGATGAGAAACCATGTGAAGTGTCATGGGAATGTTTGTTGTGTAAAATGTGGGCTGAAGAAAGCCTGTGATTACATTATTAAAAAATCATTAGAATGGAAAAGCTATTGCAGCAACATAGAGGTTTAATGGGTAAACTAAATTGCTTCTGCTCAAACAAAAAGGGAAACCATTTGATTCAGATACTGATGAAACAGATGGATAATAGATAAAATCAATGAAAATTACACATTTTTTAGATGTGTTTAAAAAAAAAAAGGCTAACCACACACACAAACACACACACACACACACACACACACACACACACACACACACTTTTGTTAAAAGATTAATCGTGATCAATCGCATCCAAAAGTTTTTGTTTGCATACTATTTATTATGTATATATATATATATATATATATATATATATATATATATATATATATATATATATATATATATATAATTGCATTAAAGATACAAAAAATATATATTTTATACTATATATAAATATATTTAAAATATAATAAACACAGTATATTTCTATGAATATATAAATGCATGTGTTTGAATTTAAATATTCATAATAATATTTAATATAATATGTAATTAATCCTTTAACAGCACTAATACACTATGATACACTTAGAAATACAAATATGAATATGCCTGTGTATTTTATACACTGAATATCTAAACTAATTTCAAGTTACACAGTCATACATGAGAGGTTTTATATACTATCCACATATTTAATATTCATTTAATATACTTTGTAAATATAAACATACGTAACAGTATTTACATACATTTTTATAAATATGCATAAAGCAAATAACAACAAAACTATAATATAAATGCACACTAATGTCATATTCTGGAGTAAAATCTGTGCTCTGCTGTCAATTATACAAAAAAAAAAAAAAAAAAGAAAAAAAGTTGACTCATCCCTCAGTTTGTAAAACATGTCTACAACGGCTATGGTTGTTGCAAAAGTATAACCATAACACTTGTTTTAATGGAGTGTTATTGTTAACAATTTTCATTTTCAGTTTTGACCAACAGTAGTCCACAGACTCCGCCGATGGAGTCTAATCTACAATATTCCTTAAATACTACAATCGACTGTACTCTTGTTAGCTAATAACTAATGAGTGTATATGGAAGAAACATTAGAGTGTGCCCTATTATATCTGCATGCGTCTGTGTATGTGTGTGTGTGTTCGTCCGCTCATCTCTCTGCCCCAGATTACTGGCAACAGCCCCAAAGTCTGTGCTAAAAGTCACGTCGCGAAGAGAGAGAGATGTGGAGAGAAACGGGGGGAGCTTGAAAGAGGGGGCGTGAGAGGGCACGGGGTGCAAGACACAGGAAGTGGAGAAAGATGAAGAGACCAGAGACAATGAGATGTACAAGGGTGCTGAGGCAGAGGAAGGGAGAGAAGGAAACGCAAGCAGAGAAGAGAGAGAAGAACAGACGAAAGAGGGAGAGGAGGAACGTGGGAAGAGCAGGAGGGTCCAGGGCGTGTGTGTATGTGTGTGCGTCTGGCACTCGCAGGCGGAGAGATAGCTCGGGTCAGGCTGGCCGGACGTGTGTGTTTGTGTTTGGCTGAAGAGGGATGTGAAACCAAGAAAGCCCTCACTGGCTAAAGCTGAGAGTTGGAACGCAGCCATCAGTAAGACGGACGAGAAAGGCACAATTTATACAGTCGAAAACATCTCCCTCAGACGCAAACAGATGCGGAGTAAAGCATCAGAGCGAGCGGCCAGCATCGTGGTGTGGGGTACAAGCACGACGCTGGAATGATAACAGCTGACTGTTTTGGAGAGATGCAGGAAAAAGTCGAAACGCTCAAGGTTACGGCAGAATCCCAAAACAGGATGGGCCCTGCTTAAGTTTAGCCCGCTATCTAGGGGGCTCTTGAGCAGCGATGCCCTCTGCGTGGCACCAGGAAGTAAGCAGACGTCTATCCTGAAGTACTGATGCGAGTGACTCATCTGTGACCTATTTATAAAAAACAACGTAAATGTGTTCTGCACGCGGTCGATGGCACATCACGACATTGTTGCCTTTCCGAAAACGTCAACCTTTCCCTCAGACCCCACCATCTGAGAATTCCTCCACTCGGAGAGGCACTTCCTGTCCCTGTATTCCAGTGCGCAGTGTCCTCGTGGCCACATACGCGCTACAGACCTCTCTTCCTTACTGCACTCTAGAGAGGCCGATGGACTTTCGCAGGGAGAACGAGGCATTGTGGCAGGGACACAGAGGTGCTGCGTTACATGATGAAGGTGCTGCTCCACATTGTTTCCAGTCTGAAAGGCTGGACTGTCACACCCAGGCCGAGGAGGAGCACTAGAAGAGACTAAAATTAGAAAGAAAATGCCAAACATTCTTATGAGGACTTGTGTTTGTTCCTGTGATTATGGATACATGAATGCTACCATATGCTATTGCATAATAAGGTTTGAGGTGACTAGGATTTTTTTATTCAGCAAGGATGAGTTAAATTAAGGTAGAACTGTAGAACTTTTAAACTGTCTATTCATCCAAGAATCCCTAACAGAAATGTGCACATTACAAAGATTTCTAAAGATCACGTGACACTGGCGTAATGGCTGCTGAAAATTGTGCCTTTCATTACAGGAATAAATTACGTTTTACATTAAAATAGAAAACTAATTTAAATGGTAATTATGGTTATTACTGATAACTAAAAATGACAACCAATGCATTTTTTCATTTTGTTTAAAGCACTAAATAACTAAACTAACAAATAAAATTACTATAAAAATTATATTGACATGTTTTAAAGACCTAAAATTAATAAAAATGACTAAAACAACCAACAAAAAAATAAACAAAAATAACATTTAAAAATAAAATATAAACCAAAATATGAAAGAAATATAATAGTACATTACTGATACTATAATTATACTGATTGTAATATTATTTCACGTTATTTTTTTAACTTCATTTCTGATGAAGAATTGCTTTGGTGAGCATACAGAAAGAGACTCCCTTCAAAAACATAAAAAATTCAACTTTGCCTATTTCAAATATGTGCCTCTATATAAATTTCTACAAAAAACAAACATATACATACCTATATTCATCAATCACTCGAGTTTTAGTTCAATTGTTGACACAATATAATGAAAAAAAAACCCAATGTTAACATCATGCGCAATTTCAAAACTGATACTTTTGAACATCATCATGAAATGTGAGCATTGCACTTGAAATAGAAAGAGATACGGGCAAATACTGCAAAACTTTGGTTGGACCGAACAGCTCACATTCTCTGGACATGAAACTGCTGTTAAACGTGCACAGAGTTACGTAATTATGGTGTTGAAAATTGTATATAGAGGCACGTATTTAAAAAAAAAAGTACTCTAAGAAAGTCATACAGGCTTGGAACAACGTAAGTTTAAGAAAATGATAACAAAATATTTTTTTTTACAGTGAACTCTTCTTTTAACATTGCATGCGCCATTAACCAAACATGGCATTAACTATGCACTATAGCTCAGTTGGAAAAAGTTGGGACTCACAGTTCCGGCAACATTAAGAGCGCAGCCAAGTTGGCAGTTCAAGGGTTAAGTCCCCCTGCACTGGGCCAGAATGTCTTGGCCGTTTCCTGTGGGCTGCCCAACCCTGACCTGCTGGCCCAGGCCCGGCTGCACTCACACGTAGACAGTTGACCCGTGCATCCTGTCAGACAGTGACACCCCCGCGACTCCTCACAAACTTACATAAAAACACACGCATTAAGTGTCTCCATGAGTTTTCCTGATATAGAATGCTCCCTGCATGGGATAACAAGGGATTCATCCGATCTGAGGCTACAGACAGCGTTACACTAATAGCATCACACACACCAGGTCAGCGAGAAGTCCTTAACCTCTCCTTGGCCACATATAAGCGTCTATACCTCTCTATTTGGGTCTGGACAGGCGGAGTGGGCGCACTTGTTCCTGTACATCCATGGCCATCTGTGTGCGAGCCCAAACGGAAGGTGTCAGGAAGCAAGGCCAGAGTCCAGAGGCCAGAACAATGAAGGTGCACCATTCTATTTTACTGCACAGGACTGACTGTTACCATTTTCCTCTCGCAAGAATGTACATGTGTGTGCGGTGGGTCTGGTTTGTCCATCAAGCCTGTGCCTCTGTGTCCCTGGGTTTCCCGGCGGCGCGATGTGCATCGTACGTGTCGAGGGTTGCATCTCGCATGTTGCGTGTGGCGGGACCTGTCGCATTTCCGGCCTTAGCTTGTACTGTGATGTCATGCTCCGTGGGGGGGCTCGGGCGGAATGCCGTGGGGGACGGACACTAGATGTAACGAGACCCAAATCATTACAGTAGGATTAGACTGTAAGAGGGGGGTGCTTTTGAAGGCCAGGTTCACAGAGGAGTCTTCCTCTCTACTTCATTAAAGATGTTTAGAGTACATACAATCAAGCTACAGATGGATCCCATATAGTGAAGCTAGTCAATCTATCTATCTGTCTGTCTGTGTGTAAAAATGTTATGTGCCTTATTCGCTCTTGAGATGCATGTGTTCTCCAAATGAATAGTGTATTCTGGTGCCATCCCAAAGAGGAAAGAGGCACAACATAACTTTCACAGGCGTTTACAATTACTGTTCCCAGATTTGGATTAAAGATTACAAAGGCAAACACACAAATGATTTGTTCACCACAGAAATACCGTTGTACGCTTTTTCTATTCTATCTACTTTTCTTTTTATTATATGAAAACACCTGACATAGCACTTGCCATTTTGTTGGCTTTGATTGCTTCTATTGTCCTCATCTTAAGTCCCTTCGGATAAAAGTGTTTGCTAAATGCAAATGTCCAAATAACACAATTACTGCATCTCCCCTCAGTTTCAATTCATTGCTGTGCATTAAGGCATTAAGTGCATTAAGCGCAGGGCAGCGTGTTAAAGTCTCTGCTTCCACTAGCGTGTTTACTGGCTTCACATATTAACACTCCTGTTAAATCAGCAAGGGGTAGCCCTTGGCTAACAACCGTAACAGAAGGGATATTCTCATCTGATGTGCCACATTTTGGTTTTAAGACGTCTAAACCATGACCTAAATTACTGCCACAAAATGATGGCTGATCAAACCTCAATCTTGATCCGCAAAAACAGAGGCTATTTCTCATTTCCCAAAAAAGGCATAAACGTTTCACGGACACCTCTTTCTCCCAAGCATTTGGACTGTACTTGTTGGTTCACTCTTTTTTTGCTAATAAAACCTTCCACTTTTCACGTCTGCGACCCATATGAGTCGTTCATTTAAAAGTTTACTGTAGCAAGCTGCTCCCTTTGATGAATCGGCCCAGATAATATGTTGCAATTACCAGGCCAGGACCAACCTGTGTGAATAAAACATGTCAAGTGTAAATCTAGCTCTGTGTTCTAGATGACACCCGGCCCTGGAGTCGCCCCGTGTGTAATTAGAACCAAATGCTCGGGTGTGTGAGTGGATGCATGAGTGTTTGCACTCGCCCTCTCTTCTCCATCTCTAATCAGAGAGCCCCTCCAGGATGGAGAGAGAGCTCAGGGGCCGTTCATAAATCAGGACCGGCCTGGAAGGACCTGCACAGGCAAGCAGGAACAACTATATGGATACGACTATGCCAAGTGTGTGCTCTTTGGGATAGGCTTTGTTCCAGTCCACTGAGATCATGAGATCAGACTTGATTGCACTGACTTTTGAAGAAGGCACAGTCTGGTGTCATTGATCCTCTCATTTGGAACCATCCGGAGATGAATTGGAAGCCATCGTGACACCTTTCCATTCCTCGTTCACCTTCTACTTAAAGACCCTGGGAACAAATTCAGACTTCCCCTTGACATCTCTCAATCTTCCTCTTTTCCTCTCTCTCTCGCAGCTCTCTTGGTTCTCTTTTTGCTCCATTCTCTCTGGAGCCCTTTTGTGTTTCAGGCCCTCATCCCCTGTTGGACCTTGCCTCTCCTTCTCTCCCACATCTGGACAGACAGCTGGGGCTGGCCGGGTTTCAGCGCTGGGGGTGGGGGTGGCCGTTCGGAGCAGGAGGGTGGGGGAAAGCTATCCATTGCAAAGCCCAGGGCACTGTAAAAAAGGGGCTAGCTTACAAAAAATAAAGGATTTCACACATACACACACGCAGTGTGCGAGCAAAAAGTGTGAGGAGTTAAAAAAAAAAGTTAAACCAAATCTCTTCTGTCTCTCTCAGTCTATCTATCAAAGTGTCTCCCCACACACTATTAAAATGCATTAAAGAGGGTAGAAAGGAAAGGAGAAAAAAGAGTGGGTGAGAAACAAGGAAACCTGGAAGAGAGTTGGTGAGGATAATAATTTCAATTTCTTTTTTGTCAGCCTATCTATCTATGTCTGACCTAAAAACCCGTATAGTGAAAAATTTGTTTCATGCTTTATACTGGCCTTTTACAAATTTAATCTGAATTGCATTTCTACATGCTAATTTCTACTCAAATTCAAATACAGAAATACAGTCAGAGTTTGAAAGTCATTCTCATTCAGTTCTGACTGGCGCACATCCCTGATTTCCAGATCTTAAATACATTAATCTATTTAACCCGAGCGTTTCTTAAGAGTCCAGCATGAGGAAGAAAAATACAAACGTAGAGTAGGTTGGAATAACATACTCTACAGTCTCACGGTCATTGTTTTACGTCCTGAGAGGTGAGCTTTATCACCCTTCCGTCTATATGTGCGCTGCATTAATGATGCATGCCCTCTTCTTTACAGTGGAGCTGTTATTTTGATATAGATGTTTGCCTTGACGTCACAGCTGTGTGGCCGACAGTTATAAGCGAGTCCAAGTCATTGTGTGAGAAAGTGCAGGATGTGTGCACTGGCTATAAGTTGCACCTCCCTGTTGTGCCAGGATGACGGTAAAAAGCTCTTTTGTTTCAATTAGCACTCTGTGGTCCACTTTCTCCATTCTGACCAAAGGTTGTGACCTCTGCTAGGGTTCACACAGGGACAACCCAGTCAGACCTTGCTTTGGCCAGCAGACAAAGGGGCGGGTGGAGAACCTACATGAATATGGAAAAGATTTCCTCACAGTTTTGCATCTTGCGGCTCATTTTGTGGAAGTCTGAGAGGGCTAGAGAATCCTGCACCATGAGTTCACTGCACTGCGGAGGGAGACTGTAGAACAGGCTCAGGAAGTCAGAAAATGAAGCGAGCCAGTCAGAGTGGTGTATTAGAGAATGGCTAAGTTTGGAATGGCATACTAGCTTATTATTATACACTGTACACTGCATACTACACCTAAAAAATAGTGAGTAAAAAGTGTGCAGTAGCATTAAGCTTTGAATTAACAATTACAATGTGTGTATACACTGCACAATGTAAATATCATCATCGTACTAATGCAATGAGATTTTTCTCATTCATCTTGCCTTAAAGGGCAATCTAAAAATTTCTGTCCTTAATTACTTGTTCCAAACCCTTAAGAAACACAAAATAAGATATTTTTGATTAAATTTGAGAGCTTTCTGACCCTGCAAAGATAGCAGTGCAACTAACAGGCCTAGAATGATATTAAACACATAATTAAAATAGTCCATGTGACATTAGTGGTTGAACCTTAATTTAATTATTAATATTAATTTTAGTCTAGTTTATTAACATGACATATATAATAACACATTTTAAGAATATTTTCCTCAAATGACAAAAGCTGTGAATTGTTAGCATGCTAAATTGCTGTCATGTGACGTCATTACACTGCATGTGAAGGGTATCTAATTATCATTTTTAAACGGTTACTTTGCCTCGTCAAAGAAAAGTTTATTTAAAAATGTCTTTCAAGTCAAATTTAACAATACACATCTCATACTCTGTTGTCTCTGCCATAGAGCAAGCTCTTAGCAAGCATTTATTATTTAAACAAATGCTAAAAAAAAGATTAAAATACATTTTTAAATACGTAATTATTTCCATTTAATTCTTTGCAGTGGAAAAGCAAGTTCAAGTGCCATGTTCTATGGGACATATTATTCTAAGACCTGCTTGATATCCATAGTACGTCATTCCCTGCAAACAAATATTCTGCATACTTTGTCTGGTATATAATGGCACCAATAACGAGAGCAGTATGCTAGCATGCTATTCTGAACATAGCATATGTTTCTGTGTAACCCGGGAGAGTTAGAGTGGGTGTGTGTGTGTTTGTGTATAAAGGAGAGGCAGAGAGTGTGCTGTTCGCAGGGCTTGGGAAGGTGAACCCAGGCTTCTCTCGGTACAGGAAGCCCTTGATTAGTGCTAACGAGAATTGCAGGCAGTATTAATGCAACCACACACCTCTCCTTACCTCCTGCCATCTGCAGCACCACCAGTCTCTGCCAGACACCATAAACCCACGCACACAGTCACACAGCGCAGACCAGACACACACTCTTTACATTCACCCTACACATTCATATTCCCACCGCCCATCCCGTAACAAACAATCAACTACACGCTCAGGTATAACACAATCAGGTGCGCACAATCCAGAACAAAAGCTTAGGGGTCAAGCTCACAAACCCCAGTGCATTATGGGCCATATGTGGTGTTGACCCCCATAGATGAGGTGCCGAACACCATTTGCATGGAGAATAGCCGGATGGGGATCAAAGTATGTGAGAAGATGGTGCAATGGAAAAGATGTAGATGGAGAAAAGGTCTGTGACACACACACACACACACTTTATTAACTATTCCTGCAGATGGTAGAGTGGGGTGTTCTCACACACTGAGACATGGATACCCTCACATATTCTCCTCACACTCCCACCCACACATCAACATGTGTTTCACATTCAGATTCAGGCCATGTGGAAATCTCTAGCCACCTCTCTCTCTATCTCACACACACACATACACACCTACACATATGTATGCTAATAAAGGATGGTGTGTCAGCTCAGATGAGATGTTTTTGAACTGGATGACCACAACTTTGCCACACACGACTGTACGGGCACAGACTGCAAATGTTGTTAACGACAGAAACACAGAAGTATGTAAAACTAACCAAGAATGTAATTCTGAAATGACTAATCAGATGAGATTGAGGTGAGTTTGAGGACTAGTTTATTAGTATCACTCAAACTTTTTATTCATTTACTTTTTCTTTTACATTTTGCCATTATAACTGATAGCACAGTTAATATTGGACTACACTGCAATAGTATTGAAATTATTTTATTTTGTGATATACATAAATTTTTTTATTAAAAACTGTAAACAATTAAATATGCACTGATTTAATATTCTGACCGAGAACATAAAATGATTAAAATTGTTAATAAATTAATAAACATAAAATTATTTTCATGTTATCAACAAAAATGATAAATTACCAATATTTAGAATTGTGTCTTAAAAAAATGAATATTTAAAAAAAATGGATATACATTTCAAGGTTTCCTCACATTAACACCTTAACTAATTACAAATGAATCTTAAAAAACACACACACACACACACACACACACACACACACACACACACACACAAAATGTTAAAGGCAGTCTTTCTACTATTATTGGTGCATAAAAAAATGAATATATTTGCCAATACTGATATGTATATACTTATCATATATATTTTTTTATTCTAATATGAACTGAAAACTAATATGGCACTTATATTGTACATGCCTAGCAATATATGTATTTTTTAATTTATTGGATGACCCTCTATACTTTTTAAAGTCAACAGGAAATCAAAATTGACAAAATTTACTTTCTCTATTAATGTTTCTGGTCACAACAATTCATTGGTCAACATCATTCTGAAGAATAGTAATGTAATACTAAAAAATACTTGGTAATGCAATGCTATTCCGCCTTAAATGATTCATCTTTTTTGACTGACAAGCCCTCTTATTTTCCTCATATAAAGACCACTACCACAATCCAGTCAATTCTGACTAATAAAATCAAGTCCAGCCATATTTTTCCCACATTGAATATCTTGTTTCACTCAGATATATGGCATTAAAGAGGTAAACCGGGTTGTGAAAGCTGTTTCATGTTGACTTTAGGGCCTCATGACGGAACTGACTTCGTAACTGATGTACTATTTGGTTCTTGTCATGCTGTCTAACATCAACCGTAATCTTCCTCCAAAAGTCTTCAGTTCTGCATCAGCCGACAAACTCCCCACATCTTGAACAGTTCTGCTGTACATTTCTCTGTCACTGACAGACTCAATGTGCAAATGTGCTAATGTTATGGGAAATAGAGAGTGTAAACGTGTGTATATGTATCTATGTGTGGTCAGTGCAAACATGTGTCTGCTTAAGAGTGAGGTCACATGTCTGAGTAAATGAGCGTCTGTTTTCCTCTGCGTGCTTTACATAATGCATGACAGGCAGTGAGTGTGTGTGTGTGTGTGTGGGCAGTATGGGTGGACAGTGGGCAGACAGCGGTGTGTGTGAGCCCCTGAGGCGGGCAGACCGAAAAAGAGAGCTGTGAGTAATCTGACAGGAGATGAGATGAGGAAACACATGGCATGGAGAGCATTATATCTCTAATTACATAAGAAGAGAAAAACGGAGCGAGTGGAGAGTGAGACAATAATAGAGGGGGTCTCATTCTGGTTTATCCAGATGGAAAGCTATGCGACCCAGACAGCGCTCTGATGTCACCCCCTGTTTTCCCGGCCTGCCCAATAACTCCTGCACTTCCTGTCCTCAGTTCAGTGATGTCACAGGACAGCTGGGGATGTCACGTCCACTCGCCCGGCCTCCCCAGCGCCCTCTCTCTCTCTCTCACTGTCTTTCTTCCATTCTTCAATCAGTTCAATTCCTCTGAGACCAGAGACTGTTACAGAAGCACGTAACACACACACACACACACACACACACACTAGAGTTGTACTTCATTCAGACTTAAACTAAGAATGGCAGTTTGACTGAATTACAACTGCTGAATTTAAATCAAATAGTAACGTAAGAAACAGAACACAGAATAAATTTGAATATAAAGAAGGGGAATTGAATGAATAAATGAATAAATATTATATATATATATATATATATATATATATATATATATATATATATATATATATATATATATATATATATAATACAAATACAAATCTGTACAATACTTGTGTCGCTATGTCACATCATACCACATAACATGATATTAAGGCATCAAAAATAATTTAAGGGTAAATATGTACACACACACACACGCATACACACATCTGGAAAAAAAATGTAAAATCAAAAAATAACATACATGAACACTTTTAAACACTCTTAAATCAATCATGCATGCTTAACTGCATAAAAACATGCACACACAAGCATAAACTCTAACATCTGATTTCCTGAGATTTGAAGTAGTTAAAAGCCAAATAAATGAACTGAATCATCTGATGTCATCAGTGAGAGCGTTTGTCTCCTGTTCAGTCCATTCTGTTCATGGCTGCCTGATTAAACATCTGTGATGGTCTTGAGGACACAATGGCCACAGTGTCTGTCTTTACTGTACATACTGTCTCAGTCACACATTGTGAGGCTCATTTTAATGACTTTCAAATGCTCCTTCAGTTCTAGCAGAGAGCATGAGCATGTCTCTCTCTGAGTTTGATCAGAAGTGGCATGTTTGCTTTGCTCATTAAAGCTGAATGACAGTGAACTCCTCACCGCTTGGACTGAGACAAGGCAATGAGTTTTGGACTGAGATAGAGATTGGGCTGACTCTAAAATAAAAATGAGACAGGCACTGAGACTGAAGGAGAAATAAAGCTAGCACTGAGACAGAGATGATACTGGTACAGACTAGTGCTGAGACAGACAGAAATGACACTATTACTTAAATAAAGATATGGCTGGCACTTGAGATAAAATGAAACAGAAACAAAACGGCCACTGAGACAAAATGAGACTGCCACATAAGGAAGGCAAAACAAAATCTTTTTTCAAAACTGTTAAAAAAAACAGCACAAACTGCAGAATGCCTCAAATTTCCTGATTTCAAAATATCAACTGTAAATATCTCAAATGTCTTACATTGCAAACAACCTTTGCCATAAGATTAAATTTTGTGATGTATAAACGGTTATTCAAAACCTAAAAATCTTCTTTCTGGAGCTCCTATATTTTGGTTACACTTTACTTGAAGGGGTGTGCATAAGACTGACACGACACCTTCACAATCATAACAATCATGGGAAGAAGGTTTAATGCATGTTTATGACAACTGTCATTATGTGTCATTCGCTCAGTTATGTCATTTTTAATGCAAAGTTGACATTTCTTCTGCCGAGAGATGTTGAAATATTTGAGGGAAATATGAAAGCAAGAAACCAAACTGTTTACCTTTTACTGTAAACTTTTGTGTTTTGTGAATACAGTATTACACCACAAAAGAAAATAAATATATTTTTGAAAAAAATATATATATATTCCAATGGCCCAGAATTAGTTTATGGTTTTGGAGATTTGGTGTGTGTTTCTGGTGTTTGAGTGTCAGGTTTCAGAAATTGTGTGACAAGTAAAGATTTTGTGCGCAAGCAGTGCAAGACAAAATGAGACAGCCTTAAAAAAATGGGACTGAAACTGAGATAGAGAGCTGGGACTGGCACTGGGACAAAATGAGACTAGCACTGAGAAAGAAACAAGACTGTCCCAGAGAAACAAGACCAGCACTGAGATAGAAACCCAGCTGGAACTGTGATGTGACTGGCACCGAGTCGGTAATGAGCTTAACTCCGAAACTATGAATGGAGCGATGAAATCAGACCGTAGCAGAAAGGTGGAACTGACACTGAGACCAAAATGAGACTGGCACTAAGAAAGGGTCAGGTGAGGTGAGGTGAATGACACTTGACAGCAGCTGAGGGAAAACCAACCCTCACTGTCACAGTCTCTAACATTCATCTAAACCCTCACATACTCACAAACTCCATCACCGCATTCACTAACTTGCCAATTTTGTTATTTATAAACAAATCGCTCTCATAAACCTGCAACCAGAGAGACTAAAAACCACGGACCGCACTCCTGTTCCTGTCCCGCCTTCCTCACCTCATAATTGTTCAACAGACTGTGACAAAATAACTAGGAGAGACTCATTAGAAACAGCTGTCCCCTGATCTGATGTTAAACTTCGATATGATTTCCAGCTCCTCGCTCAACTCTCACACTCCCACAACCCCATTCATTCACCATCATCTCTTAGCCACACATAATTTACTCCAAAAACCATTCATTCTCCTGCTGAAAGAATGAGAGAGGTGGGAGGAGAGAGAACGCTGAGGAGAAAAGGGGTGTGTTTGTCCATGTGTGTATGTGTGTGAGTGTATTCAAAAGGGATCGAAGGAAAGAAAACGCAAAGGAGAAGGGTATGGGGTCGGTGCCCCCCACCTACACACACTGTACATGCAGGACAGCAGGACGCCCCTCGTGGAAAATGAATACCCTGATCTCCTTCTCCTCACTCTAACCCTGCCCTGAACCCACCCTGTCCCCTGCTGGCCACTGTCCTTACCCAAACACACACAGCGACAGTTTCTCTGTCTCACACACACACACACACGGTGTACAAACACATGCTGATGTAGGATTGAGTTTCTCTAACCAGCCCACATCAACCCAGCCACACACACACCACAGACTTCTACTGTTTATTAAACCTCGGTATAAAAATTAAATAATGTTCAAAATCAGTATCAGAATTAATGTCTTTTTAACTATTTGCTTTCTTAATATACTTATTGTCAACGATTCATAAAAAGTTCACAGTAAAAATATATTCAAATTAGCAATTAGAACTTTTTCTGAAAACGTTTTCTCTTTCCCTAAAATAACTTTTCACGGTAACGCTTTAGTATGGGGAACAATTAAAATTATTAATAATTCTAATAATAAAATTGTAATAATTAGCTGCTTATTAGGCATGCCTATCATTAACATACTGGCTGTTTATTAATACTTATAAAACACATATACCTTAACTTAACAGAGACCTTATTAACTAATAAGCAGCAAATTAGGAATGGATTAATGCTAAATGTGTAGTTAATGGCTTGTTAATAGCAAGAATTGAACCTCTTTTGATCACCAAAATAATTTCCCTTGGATAAAATCAGTCCTTCTCCTAGCTGAATAGCCAGTTTCATCTAGAAGTGTCACCTATTTTGGAAGCAAAGCAAATTCTGTCAAATTCTAATACATATGTGAATGCATTTTTCTCTCCTTGCCTTCGGCCTAAAAAATATTCTCTTTCTCTCGTTCTCTTTACGAACAATAGCCATCCAGGTTTCACAGGTGTATCTTGCATAAATAGCGAATAGGAATCAAATAAAAGAGCAAAATAAAAGCACAATAAATAAAACGGCACAAAAGATGACAAGACAACTATACGACTCCTTATTTTTCTTTCGCCTCTACCTGATTGTCTGCTTGTTTTCCCTTGCGACTCCCAGCTTCCGTTCCCAGGCTGAGAGGTGGGACTGTGGCCACAGAGTGCATACTTTCCAGTCCTGAAGGCCAGCAGCGGCTCCTCCTGTCCACACGGCCTGAAGAAACACTTCACCAGCCACCTGCAGCAGACACATCCAACCTGAAGACACCTACAACCGCACTATTACTATATATATATATACAGTCATTAATAGTTTTTATATACACCAAATCACTAATGACAACCCTTTCCTTGAAAGTAAACTTTTCATGGGTCAGAGAAGTTAAGATCAAAAGAAATTCACAAAAGGTTGCATTATCATTCAGTTTAACACAATATTTATGTAAAAAATTTTGACAATTCTGACTTATTACGTAAGTACATATTAAAATATATCAAGGAGTAAGGAAGCATATTAAACTGTGTATGGTTTTAAATGAGTAGACAAATCTTACTAACAAATGGGTAAAACCTAGGATAGTGACAAATTTAAGCGATTTAAAATGACTAACTGTACTACTATATTACTAACTAAGTAGTATTTGGGGTAATTCATCTAGTAACGTGTCATAAATAGATATTTTTTTGTAAATATGTCTGACAAACCTGTTACACTAAATTACATTCTAGTGGGTAAATTTAGTAAATCAGGGAAAAATGTGTGATATTTATTTTTGCCTTAGAAAAACAAAAGCAAAATTGCAATTAATTTAAACAGAAAATGTTTTTGGGGAAGGGGAAGGGGAAGCGATAATAATTTAAAGCAGTACTACACTTCTTGTGTTTTGGTTGTAAAAAAAGTACTTTTTTTATATACTATATTTTTTCTACTATATCTACTATATATATTTATTTGTTTAAATGTATCTAGGTTCAGGGGATATAGCGACGAATAAAGTGAAGTGCTGGCGCTCAGATTGACTACAATTTATCCAAGATTTGCCATTTATTATATGCTTGATTTATGCATTTAGTGCTGCTTCGTCAAATCCTGCCCTCGGTATAAACCCCATAAACAACCTGAGAGTTGTGGACCTCCAAAAAACGTCCTGTTAATGAGATAAGAGAAGCCAGAGATGACTAAGTTTGTGTGTTTATGCACAGCCTCTGGCCTTCTATAAGACGGCTCAGCCAGTTTTCTTCTATTCTGCCAGCGGATTACCACACTGATCATCAGCACGGGTCAAACCAAACAATGGCTGGCTGACCGTCACGTTTCTCCTGTTTTATGTGCTGTGAGTGTAACAGTAAACCACTCTGATCTCATAATGTTACCCAGCGCCCCAATCATTAGAGCCGGAGCCGTGTGCCACTCCACTAAAGCTGTACAGCAGCTGTGCGGGTCAGGGGTAACACAGAGAGATGTGTTATCAGCTGTTAGAGGAGTCCTGCTGCCCTGTGCTGGTACATCACTGCTTTGAAATAAACACACACGGTCTGGGAAACAAAGAATCTATTTACAGCCTAGATCTGCGCCGAAGCAGTAAGGAGGAGCAGGTGACTTATGTAATACCTGTATTCAGCAGATCTGTACGATACAGATAATTGTATAGTATAGTATAGTAAACATTGACTATATAATAATGAATATATATATATGATAGTTAAATAAAGTTAAATAAAACAACAACCTGAATTAACTAACAATAATAGAGTAAAAACTACTGTACACTAAACTAAATAGAAAACAAAATAGAAACACCTCCATCGAAATTAATTATTAATCTATGTTATCAAAAATGTTCAAATTACGTGAATTGCATAAACCAGCGCCACTGAAGAATCAAAAGCTAAATTACCTGAAAATATACCTAAAATTAGCAATCATACAATTAAAACACATTAATTGAAAACATGATAGAAAAAAAAAAATATGGGCAACAACTATAACATCACTGAAAGTACTAAAGATACCAAAAAAGATCAAATGAAAAATGGCCACATACTAATTTTAGTTTTTGATATATGGTGTATTATAAAACATTTATAACACATCTGCATTAAAACGCCATAAAACGTAAAGCTATGAAACATTTAAATGACATGAATAGTAACATTAGCACTACTGAAACATTAAAAGACATATCAACTAACGCTAGAAAAATGAACAAATGGTACTATGAAAGAAAATATTGTAAAATAAACAAAATCGAAAAATAATGTGGCGTAGATTGACACAGAAGAGTTGTTAAATGAAGTCTTTGTTTTCTTTTGCACACAAAAAGTACTGAACCACTGATGCAACATAAACTATTTTAACAATGTCCTTATACCTTTCTAGGCCTTGAACATGGCATTTGCGTGGGAGTCAGCATTCAATGACAGGATTTTCATTTTTGCTCAACCTTTAATGTCTTTCTTTCTGGTATAGGTATGAATATATGTGGCATCCAGAGAGCTTTACAGCTCTAAATAGGCATCAGTGTCTCTGTTGCAAGCAGGCCTGATGAGAAGGTGTGAGTCAGTGTTGTTGCGGTTCATGGACTGGTGAGTGCAGTTTGACTTATAAAGGTCAGAGGGAGATGTCAGGTTCTTATTGAATTACGCTCGGAGCGCAGGCAGGGAGAGCATAGGGCCGTCAGACGGGACAGAGAGCTCTCTGTGCCATGCTCTCCAGACAGGAAACTGCCAGTCTCTTACAGATTAAGCCTGCTTCCTCTCTCCCCTCTCACCTCTCCACGACCCGCAGACCTTGTGACCTTCATTCTGAAGAAGAATGGCACTGGTCCAGCGGGCATAAAAAACACACTGACACGAACACACATGCGCGCACATACACACTAAAATAAGTTACATTCTTCCCTTTTGGAGCGATACCTAAATCTGATTCAAAAACAGTATGGGCACTGCTCTGGAATGCATCGCTAAAGCATTCAACAGACAGAGGAGAGAGAGAGATCATGAATTAAAATGTCAATACTCCATCCATATACAGAGAACTCCCCAGATCCCGGCTCACTCTTTCCCTCCCAAACAAATAGTGGCTGTAATTTTTCCCTCTCACTGAGTTTTACGAGCAGTAATGTGAAGCACCTGTAACCACACTGAAGCCAGACCGGTACTGCAAGAGGCTGTCTGCGACCTGAAGCCCACAGCGCCCCACACACACATAAACATGCACATACGTACACAAACACAAAGATAAACAACAACAAACACAGATATACATGCGCTGTTGGTCGTACAGTAGGAAAACAAAGCAGTATAACCAGTCTTATGTTAGCATTCTGCCACATTTAGAGAAAGAGTGTAGTCATGAGTGAGTAATATGACTTGAATCACCCAATAACACTATGTTTAAGCTCAATTTGACAACAACAACAACAACAACAGCAATAACAACAACAACAACATATACCTAAATATTTAAAAACCTATTACTG
This sequence comes from Puntigrus tetrazona, assembly GCF_018831695.1. Taxonomy (NCBI): domain Eukaryota; kingdom Metazoa; phylum Chordata; class Actinopteri; order Cypriniformes; family Cyprinidae; genus Puntigrus; species Puntigrus tetrazona. The sequence continues at coordinate 14,114,969 of NC_056713.1, forward strand.
ATATTTTAAATGATATTAACTGATTTATTTTTTTTTTAGGGAAAGAAAGCATGCTGCAATGTATTTCAAATGTCTTATTAAATTAATTGCATAACAATAATTACATAATTATTGCTATTATTATGACTGCAACAAAATAATAATAGCAATAATAATAAATACTTTATTTCATTATTTAAATTTTTTAATTGTTATTATAATAGGCAATAATCATAATATTACCTGATTGTTTCATTATTTAGTTTGAAATGTTTTATTTTTAATAAGGCATACTGCAATGTATTTAAAAATCTTTTTTAAATAATCATGTCAAAATATAAAAAATTATTAAATATAAATTAAATAATAATGTATTATTGCTACTACTACTACTACTACTACTAACAACAACTATAAAAACAATATAACAATACAATAATAGTAATATTTAAAATAATTGTGCATTGTATATATATATATATATATATATATATATATATATATATATATACACACACATAATAGTTTATATTAATTGAAATACGTTTATGTAGGCCTGTTAAACCTTATTTTCAAAAGTGTTTAGTAGAAAACAGGTGGAAAACAAAACTTTTTGCAAAACCATATTGCTTTACTGTTTTACTGCATTCAGGTGCTAAAACCACATTGAGCTAAAATAAATGACACTATCGGTGGGTGCAGTTTAGTCTCTGTGAATTTCCCCCAGAGGGAGTGAAAGCAGAATAATAAACAGCTGGTGTGTGGGGACATGACCTAACCTCATGACTGACTGGTGAGAGCACTGGGAGTGCCTTGCTGCCGGTCACAAGGGAGCTGGAGTGAGAGGAGCACCGCCACAGTCATCACCCATCACAGCCTCCACCTCAGTACAAACAGGCCCCCATCTCGCCCTCCTCAGAACCGCCTATCACCTCCATCTGTTATTAGATAGAGAAACTGCACATCAGCAAATGTCCAATAAGATAACTATGGAGAAGCAGGAAGTTATGGTCGATAACCATCTCCATAGTCTAGCGTTTCTACGCAGGCTCGTGAGCACATTTGCAACGTTACCCGTGATAACCTGCGTTTGATTTCAAGCTGCATTTCTGAGATCCTGCAATGAAACCAGCTGAGCTGGTGCAATGCCAAACACACAGACATACTAATTATTTACAGGGCTGTAATTGTTTTAGTCAGGGCTATTTCTCTCTGTAAAGCTGTTGGCCAATGTGTTATTTCCTGCGCATTTTTGGACTTTGTTAAAGCAGGAAACAGCAATCGAAATATTTCACAACCCTGCTTTAATGCACTTGCAGATGAGTAAATAAAAGCATGTGAAATATCACAGCCCTTGTTTGATGAATCGTATATCACTGGTGTTAAACGGAGGGTTGGTTTCCTTTCATCTCTCAGTGCGGGTGGACCGCTGTCCTATATTAAGGCCACATGTAATGCCCAGCACTCTGCCTACAATAAAAACAGTGGTTTATTAGGCACAGTGAGAGCTCTTTTGGATTGGGTTTCAGGGTCATGAGCCTTCCATTAGCCATAGGGTTAACTGGGTGTTAGGTTAGTACCAGCAAGTCACTTTAACTCCACCTTGTTCTCTCACACACATAAGAGCATATGGAAACACATAAGCACACACATTTGTTTTTAAATCATAGAAGGAGCTTAATGTCTAATGACTTTAACTATTGATTTTATACCGAACTAATTATTATTTTAGATGCACACTAATGAAGTCTGATCTGGTGAAACTGGCTGATGGATGAAGAGTTCTTCTCTTTAGGGATCGGGATGCCTCCTGCTCTTTGCCATGCCTTTGGTATCACTTTCTTCTGCCATGCTGCCTTCATCAGTTTCCAGAGATATTTAAGGGTTCCAGGGGTGTTCTTATAGAACCTACGATGGATACCATTAGACCCTGGGGCTGATGCTGATCTTAGCCTGGGGCTGATGCTAAAATATTTTAGTTGTCACTTACATTAACATTAAGTAACACACGTTAATGTGGGTGACAACAGAAATATTTTAATTGACTCAACTAAAAAAAAAATCTGGCAGCAAGGTTATGAACAGGTTATTTCAAATTGAAACAAGTATTGTTTTTTAAAGTGTATTACATTTATACTTTTATTTTGGATGTGATTGATCGCAAAGTAGTGACAGCACTGATTTCAAAAATTAAACAATTAAACAATAACTGATAGCATACTATTAAGCTAACTTTTTACAATTGAAACTAGATGGTAAAGTTCAATGGTGTTTGCACAACAAAAAAAAAAAGACTATATCAAGTCAAAAGAATCACTTGAAATCTCTATGACATCATGATATTTTGAGTAATTTTCAGTCATTTTACATCTGGCAGGCATTACAGTATGTCTCATCGAAATGTATTAGCGTACCTTTCCTCAAAAAGCTGCACGATCTGAGGTGTCATCGAGGTCCTTTAAGACAAATGACTTCACTCAGCGGCCATATTCAGTCTGCAAATGAGCAGCTACTTCAAGCCAAGTACACGGCTCCGTCTACTTGAATGGGGAAAGAACCAAAAATTCAACTGGTGAAGTTTCGAAAATGCCCTAACTCTAAGAATGAACAATACTGAAGCTTTCCCAAACAAGTACTAGTAATCAAACATTTCCTCAAACACCACACAGCAATTTTTGTTAACATGTTAAATTGCATGAAAATATTTATTGCTACTAACAAAAAAAAATTTACTATAAAAAATGACAAGGTTTTCAGAATTTAAGACTTATTTAACAAAAATTATGAGCCATCAGATCTACCACGTGCAATCAAGGCTTCATTTTTTGTTTATGGAACATTGCATTTTCTCAGAGACTTTTCATAGGATGACCCTAGTTCATTTCATGCGAAACTCTTTCTCACAATTCATATCTAATGATTTTCCAAGTAATTGCCGTTAATTACTCAACCGACTTGTGAGTGCACAGACTCCCATTTTTACTCTCTTAATTAAAGCATGTCTGTCGATTGACTTGCCATCTCAGCAAACACATAATCACCATAAAAAGCCACTGACCACAGTTATGCTGCTACATTATAACCCAAAACAGACAGAGACCATTAACACAAAGTATGACAGTCAAGGAGCAGGATGGGACAAACACTGTTGGAGAAGCTGTTCACTACCAGAACACAGTAGTGTGGGAACCGCAAGATTCGTTGAGGCAGAAATGAAAATGACAGTACGAGAGGGGAGGGGCACTAATGAAAAGAACATTTCACACATTCAAGCATTGTGGAAATCCAGAGTAATACCTAAAATGGGGTCACAAAGTCATACGAGGAGGTGGTGCTTTAATAGCCAGTTAACCCACATTTCCTCTGATCGGTTGATTTTGAGTCATCTGCCTCTCACCTATAGAGAATCTTTGTCTGTGTGTCACACCTGGGCCAGGCCCTGGGGTTAGTGTGTGGATATCAGTGCGTCTCTCTCTCCAGGTCTCATAAAATAACTCCTGTCTGATCCATCTCCAGAGAGGAACAAGTTTAGTCAGCTGAGTGAATGCTTGGGGCAGCAGACTACCTTTGAAATACAAATGAGGAGGTATATTTTCAGAAACACAAGCATTCATTCACTGGGATGAACATGAAAGGAAGACATTTCATTGACGTAATAAAAGGAAGAAAAACAAATTAGTCATATTAGTGGAAATGCTAATAAATGGCACCAGTAATTACTATAACATGCTTAGCTCTTATAAAATTTCAAATGGATCCCGGGCTTGCTGTAAAGTATTTAGTATTTCCAGAGAAGCCAGCGATCTGCGTGGGAGGCGCGTGAATGCAAATGTGTAGCTGATAAACTCTGAAAGTGATACCTGCACACACCTGTTTGCTGTTCAAAAACACTTAAATCACTTTAAATGGATCTCGACGCTGCTTTGAGGTGAACTGATATGATCTAGATGGGGGGAAAAAGCCAAAGGCTGGAGGGTGTGGGGATGTCCCTGCTTTACCCCTGTTCATTAAGCCAGAGTCGTTTAATCAGAGACTGTTGCTGACAGTAATGCATGCCCACCCATGTAGCTGCACTCAGTCATACACATGCACTGCCAGCCTGGCTGAGGATCACTAGTAGCTCTGGTCTGATTTATTAGGACCTCCTCTGGATTTACAGCGATTCTCCTTTATGACTAAACAGTGGGAGGAGCTTGCACAGCCAGGGGAAGAAGAGTGACAGCTCACCCACTGCAAATGACACACTTGCTGCCAAGAGGCACAACTCATTCTCCCGCTGAGCTCTGTGTTCATCTCTCTAAAATACAAACAGATATATTATCTTTGACTGGTGCATTATTTAATGCCACAAATAAAGGTATTAATTTCTTTTTGTTTTTTACTCATGTGTTTGTAGTTAAACGGGATGTATTAGCAACAGTTAGCTAGCTATGAACAAATAGGCTGCATCCAAAAGCTCATATTCTCAGTAGGTGCTTTATCTCAATAAGAACTTACTTCTGCTTTCTATACACTGATCAGCCACAACATTAAAACCACCTGCCTAATATGGCGTAGGCCCCCTTGTGCTGCTCAAACAGGCATGGACTCCACAAGATCTCTGGATGTGTTCTGTGGTATCTGGCAACAAGACATTAGCAACAGATCCTTTAAGTCCAAATTTGGCCCTGGAAGGCCACTGTCCTGAAGAGTTTATCTACAACTTCCCTCAACATGCCTGCCTGGAAGGTTTTAGTATGCCTAGACCTTGATAAGCTGGGTTAGTTGTGTTTTGGAGCTGGGGTTGGAGCTAAACTTTGAAAGACAGACCTTCTTGTTGCAATATGGGATGTACATTGTATATGTTGTTCCGGCATATCCCATAGTTGCTGGGGAATCTGGAGGCCAAAGCAACATTGGAGTATGTGCTTTGCATCTTTAGGTAGGTGGTGTGTGTCAAAGAAACATCCACATACATGCCAGGACCCAAGGTTTCACAACAGAACATTGCCTAGAGCATTAAACAATGCACATCCCTTCCCAGGCCAACCACCTGATCTGAAAGAAACAGTGATTCATCAAACCAGCCAACCTTCTTCCATTGCTCAATGGTCCAGTTCTGATGTTCACCTGCCCATTGTAGGTCATTAGGGATTTTCTCACCTGAGGAACCCTTTCAAAATTCCTGAAACTTTTGGAGGAAGTACCAGCTTTTTGACCTGTTCACACAACAGGAACTAAGAATAGTTTTAGTTCTAGGAACTCTGTTTGGGGGGGAAGTAAATTAGCTTCTTCAGAGTAAGGTCTAAAACAGTTCTACAGGAACAGTGGCGTGTAATGTAAGCTGTACAATGATTGGCCAACTGCATACGAAACACTGGCATACAAAAACAGCCAATGGAGAAAATTGGTTCTTTGGGAACCACCATGCTATATAATTTCTAGAGCTGAGTTCTTTGAACTACATGGTGTGAAAACTCCTATTGGCCACCCACGACCCTGACACTGATTCACTGATTGTCCTTCCTTACACCACTTTTGTTACTCTTACCCAGTCATCTAGCCATCACTATTTGGCCCTTGTTACTCAGATCTTTTCTCTTGCCCATTTTCCTAGCTTCTAAGACGTACAATTCAAGAGCCGCCTGTTTACTAATTGCTTAATATATCCCACCCCTTGGCAGATGCCATTTTAATGAAATAATCATTTTAATCATTATGTATATCTAATCAATTCTTTATAAAGGTCACAAAATAAATACTTTTAGACACAACCATCAAAAAACGTATTGTGCCACGTTGCGCATACGCTTTTAGTGTGACCTGAAAAAGTGCTTCTAGTTGCTGTTCTGTTGTGTTGCACCTGATTAAGATGTGGTGTAGTTGTGGTAAGTGTATGCCAAAGCTGCGGTGCAGTAGTTACCACAGGTCATCCAGTTTTGAGTGTTGTCCTGACCCTACTCCTCTTTCTCTTTCATTTCCTGTCTCTCTCTGCTGTGTCTTTCCAGAACGTCTTAAAAAAACAGAAAAAACAGAAAAGAAGAGTTAATCATGTTCTCAACACAAATGGATCTTATGTCCTAAATGATGTAGTACAATAATGTGTATGTGCTGAGGGGAGAAAAGGACCAGAGCCGTGATACCAGAGAGCCCTGTTCGCTGGGGACATACAGATGGAAATAGATCCGCCAGCCACTTTATGACTTTTTCTTATGCCCCTTCAGCGGAGAGAGAAAAAAGGTCTCTCCCTCTTCTCTCTTTCACCCTTTTTCAGATTCACATAAAGTCTGAGATATTTGATGATTTATGGGGAGAGGAAGAGAGGAAGAGAAAGAAATGGAGAGAGGGAGGGGGCGCAGTGGCAAGGGGGTTCAAACATGATGCAAACCATTTGGAGGAGAGAGAGGAGGCTGCCAGCACAGCCTGCTCTGTTTAAACTGGGGAGGAAGTGACCGTATATACAGCATGCCAGCAACCTCGCTCTCCCCTCGAACGCACACACACACACACACACTATCAGTGCTGAGGTCAGTCGCTGGCCATTGGCTGCAGAGTGTGTTTGTTATTGTTATATTGTGTTTCTTTACATCACCGCTGAGGCCACCGCCGCCGTTATTATCGTTGCTCTTATTATTACAATCTATGAGGCTTGGGGGCAAACATGAGGGCAAGGATAAAGGAGCACAAGGAGATGAGGGAGACGAGGAAGAAGAAGACGAGACAGAAAAATACAAGACGGAGCACGAGGGAGGATGAGAGGTCAGCGTTTTCCCTCAACACCCGTCCATGACTTAATCTTATAGAGCTCTGAGACAGAGACCTTCCCAGGGACATGACCACGCTATGACAGAGGAGGATGAGAGAGGGGAAGAAAAAGGACAGGCAGATTATGGTCCTGCAAGGCCTGCAACAGCCATTTTGGCATTTCTTTTGTAACAGTGACATGTAATGAAGAATAATACAACAAATATAAGAAATGAAGCTGCAGCTGCAAGAAGTAACACACTGTGCAAATAACACTTCCAGACAATCATCAAGACTGGCCAAAGCTATTTAGATGGTAGTATTAGAGCTGAAGAGGAGTTTCTTATTTATTTTTTTCAAATTTTGCCAATAGTTACTGATGCACATTCAACTGCTTTTCATCTGTTTGCACCAGTCCTTGCTTATTTTTTCTTCTAAGCAACATAAAACATCAACAAAATATTTTTTTAGGAGACCTAGGTTCAAATCCTATATACAACTATATAATTTTTATTTTAAAAATATTTATTTATTTATCTTCATACATAAAGGAAACTTCACAAATCATGTCAATTCTAAAAATGTATAAAAAAATGTATAAATAATAAATAAATGCATACATAATTAAATGTTATATTTATATATAATAACCTACTTCTACTAATTAATCTTTTTACTGTTTATTAGAACATACATTTTATTACATTATTGTGTAATAAAATTCCCAATTTCCTGTGCTTTCTCTGTAAAAAGTGGCAAGTGGCCCAGAAAGAAATGTACTGGATTGCTTGCATTAAATATTAACAAAGACCTCAATATATACAGCAGAATAATAAACTACACAAATTGTTTTAAGAAAATATTGCCAGGTTGGTTGTCAGGGCTTTGCTATGCAGCTGCCAAGCCTTTCTTAGTGGCTTTTGCTAAGCAGCCACTAAGTTTTGCTAACAGTTAGTTTTGCTAAGCAGTTTCTAGAATATTCTAAAGAAAATCAGCAAACTTTCAAACGTGTGATATTCTGATGCTTTTATATCACAATTCCCGTTCATTTTTGTCAACCAATTTCCGAACAAAGTAGAGATTCCCTTTTTTTTGTCAATCAAACCTATTTCCTTGATTTTTTTACTTCATTATACTGATGATTAATTTTAACAACACATATGCTTATTCACAGCTTTCTATTTGGTTAATAGCCACATATAGGTAAACTAATAAATATATATTTCTTTTTTGTTTTAAAATGACTTTTGTATTGTTTTTTTTTTTAAATCCCAGCTTGGGAAAAGCTATCAGAAAGTAATAGCACACCTCTCCAAAACAAGCTGAATGATTTGATAAATCATTATTCATATCAGGTTCATATTTAGTTACAATACGCATCAGAGTTTAATATTTGAAGTTCAAATCCAAATGGGGCTTAGCAAGAATCATTAATTATACTGAAGCATTAAAAAAAAATCAGCTGAATAAGTTGTTGGAACTTCTGAATACTTTAAAAAATAAGTGTCGCAGAAAATTGGTGGGTGAAACAGTCCTTGGGCTATTCCTGTGGAAATCGACTGAATTAATTGGCATCTCTTTTCCGGAAACAGAATAATATGGCTAAAAAAAAAAAAATCCATTTGTGATGAATGTCTAAGGGCGCTGATAGCAGGCTCTGGCAGTGGGTCTTGTATAATGTGGTGAGACCGGAGCTGGTAGGCCTCTCCCATCATACCCCTGGGCGCCCACTCCTTTGCAGAGTCAGCTGGTTTCACTCCACAGCTGGTGGGAACAGGGAGGGTTTGCGAGGGAAGACACACAGGGCACTTTTCTGGGAGAAAGAGCCTGGCAGAGAAGCACGTAAAGTACCGGAAAACAGCTCAAGAATGTTTTATGATATGCAGAGAGTCCCAACAGGCTGGCTGGATGTTGGGCAGGGTGAGATTACAGAGAGGACATGTGATTGATGGACCGCTCTCCTAGCGAGCTGGCACTCAAGAGTGGGTTAGCCAACCGCTCGTACTGCCACATGTACAGGAACTCACTGCCAGACGCGCACACACACACACACACTCCCAGGTCATATCTCACCACCCACACGCACACACTCTTACCCTCCTGCTTCCCAGGTTTCTGGCAAAGGGAGTCACACACACACATGCTAGAAGGGATGCAGAGGCTCATCTGATTTCACAAGAGCAGCATTCGGAGGAGGTCAGGGTGGCACTGGGGATCAGTCATTCGTTTTGGATTCTAGATGGACTGGTCAGGATAAGTTTTTGATTTACTGAATCATTTCGGTTCATAACAGTCGATTGTTCGTAAATTGGTCATTGGTCAACATTGGTCATGCAAACCCCCCCTCCAAAAACAAACAAAAACAGACCACAATTGTTTGTTATCAATAGAGTTAAACTGGTTGCACTATATATGTGACTAAAAGTTATTTGTTTATGAATTTAGTTACATCTGGTAGCGCTCTACATTTTTGACTCATTAAAAATAAGTAGCTCAAAGCAATTTGTTGGTGAATTAAGCCAGACTGTTTTTTTAGAATAATTTATTTGTGACTCTAGCTAAGCTTTTGCTGTACTATAATTTTTTTTGATTTACAAAAAAGAGCAGACTTAGAGCCATTTGTTTGTGAATCGAGCTAAATTGGTACATTTTCGGATTTACAGAGAAAACTGACTCATGAGAATAATAACTACGCTGATTGTGCAGCTTTTTTTGTTGTTGGATTCACTAACCCTAACCCTAAACAACTCAAAGAAGTAATTTGATTGTAAATTGAGCTACGCTGGTTGCACTATATGTTTTTGATTCACTAAAAATAACCATCTCATGAGAGGCATTTGTGTCTGCAAAGCTACTTCTGCTGTAAAGTACCTGTTTGATTCACTAAAAAGAACAAACTTCTAAGAATCATTTGTTTCTGTATCAAGCCACAATGGTTGTGCAATATGTTTTTGATTCACTAAAAAGAACCAGATCTTTATGTTTTGTGAATCAAACTACAATAGGCTAATTAAGCGGTACATTTATGATTAACTAAAAAATTACCAATGCATAAGGTTCATTCGTCTGCAAATTCAGCTACTTCTGTTGCGCACTTTCTGTTTGATTCACTAAAGAACAAACGGTTTCTGAATCGAGCTACATTAGTTGTGCTATATGTTTTAGATTCACCAAAACAGAACCGGATCTTAGAAGTACTTTGTTTGTGAACCAAACTGCACTAATTACACTAAATTTTTGATTCAGCTAAATTAACCTCATAACAAACTTATCTTATAAGATCGAGCTACTTTGCTGCCCTGTGCACTTCTGATTCACTAAAAATAACCGTCTCATAAGAGCCATTGTTCATGAATCAAACTAAACTCACATTGTAGAGAAGCGATCGAAGGAGGCCAAGGTGGCACTGGGGATCAGTAACTACACGGCAGGACTCATCTGATCCTGTTTAACCATGCTAACACATACGCAAGCTCCCATTTCCAAATTCACATTTCCAATTTGGAAATGATAATCTGGCATGTACAAACAAAAAGTGCACATTAATTAAACAAATATGAAAATCCACACACCTATGTGTGTGTGTGTGTGTGTGTGTGTGTGTGACAGAGCAAAGCATCAACAGACATCTGTGTGAGAGCATCTGTTGGAGAGCGCGTGCATCGCCGCCTGCATGTGCGTGTGTGAAAACGGCTGTGCGCGATGGATCCCGCTCATGCACGTGTGTGTGTTTGTGTGTGGCTGGGCTTCAAGATTGTGTCGAGGGCGTGTGTAATAAATGTGCCCGAGCGCGAGGGCCCGAAAGATATATCACAGGCGGAGGGAGAGCAGAGAAAGTGCAGCGGGGAGGGAAGGGGGGCAGAGAGAAGGATAGATTGGTGAGGAAAAAAAAGAGGAGGTTGTTGAGTTGGGGACTGGTTTCTCCTGGGTCCTGCTATGTTTCCCATTATGTAAGCCATGGTCACCGGCAGCATGCCAGCAGGCAAAATAAAAGAGTCTCTCTGGCTTGGCACGGCTCGTATTTTCCTATCCTCGGCGCGGGGTCAGAGAGGGGTCAGGCAGCTGGATGGGGCGCTGGGGGGATTGTGGGGTCTGGGCTGGCCTCCAAAACCCAAAAGGCCCAGGGTTCAAGTACCAGCTGAAAGCAATCAGGGGGAAATCTGGGAGTGCCACAGCTGCTCCGCGCAGTGTTGTTCTGTGGCTCAACTCTCTCTCACTCTCTCTCTCGTCTTCCCTCCTTCCTTTTCTTTCTCTCTCTCTCTATCACTCTCAATTGTTTTTCCCCTTGTCTTGCTCTCCCTCAGCCGACACAAAAGGCAAAAACAGCATACTTTTAACATGAAGCCAGCCGTGTGCATATGCATATGCGAGAGTGTGTGTTTGTGCATGTGTGTGTGTGTGTGAGGTCAAGAGGAAGACAAAATGGAAAAGAAAAATAGCACTACAATCTGCCTAAACCACAGTGAATGGTACACTGTGTATGTCTGACCACCTATTATATTTGAGGGGTCTGCGTGCTCGCTGTCAGACGCTGTAATAACGTTAATGTCTTCTTATGGCTTTCTGATAGACTGCAGAAAACATCCACTACTGTGAATTTAATTATAAAAGTGTGTGTCTGGTCGCTTGTAATGACCGAAGCTCATTCACACTTGAAATTGTGTGTCACCTTGAGTATATAAATCCTTCATGCAACATTTCTTAATTTCACTTGATTCTGATTCATTCATTCTGGTATGTTTCAATCGGTGCTTGGAAGTAATATGTAATGGAATTACATAATTTCATTACAAAATATACGTAACTGTAATCTGTTACTGAGGAAAAAAAAATATGTGTAATTAAATAACATTGAATATTGTAACTGTAACATTGTAACACTGACATCTATTTGCGCTGAAAAAAACAATTTAAAGCCTTTATTTTGGTTAACCTGCCAACACCCAACATTACAGTGATTTGGCAACCTGCAGCAATAAAACCCCTGCCAGTCTAAAAGTACCTTTATAGGGGTCGTGAGCCCTCTACTTAGTCTGACTAAGCATTTACCCAGACGTGACCTCTCTGCCGGCCAACTGGGGTCAATTACACGCGCACCCTCTCACAAACACCTCTCACTCATCATTAACTCACACTCAGCGTTAAGGGCTTGACAGTGACCGATGTGTAAACCTTGGGGTTGCCATGACCTCTTAAAGAGCGCAGCACCGTTAATCCCACTGTAGGACAGGAGAGCTGCGACCCGACACAGAAAGTGACCACAGCAGCGCTGAGCGGAGCGAAAGTGAGGGGGCCATGACAGAATTCACATGTAATGAATCCCAGAGCGTACCCACGTAGTAATTTAGCGGAGACAGACGCAAGGTCGAGCAAGCGGCCAGGCAGACCGAATCTCCCTATATACACGAAAACAGAAACCACTGTTTTCAAGAATTGAATTGCGCAATACCCAATACTAATACTAATAATACAGTTTGATGGAATAACACTACACCACAATTTGCATGCCACACACACACACACATTTTAGCCTGATAGAGCTGTACACTTACAATAGCGCATAATCGACACCACTACATACAACCTAAATTAGACTTCACATAAAAACTTGGAAAGACATAATTCAGTTTTTTATTAATATCTGTTATCACTAATAAAATTAATTGGAAGAGCATTCAGATAGGATTATAAATTCCAAAAGTCACATTTTTGATAGATTTAGGGACAATTGAAATTAATTCTGTGACTTACTGCATTGTTTCTACGGATTTATGATTTAATCATGAAACCCAAAATGCAATTTGCAGGATTTATTATTCAAGATTCAACATCTGAACACTAAAACCGACTAGTCAGTGAACTAGTTAAATAATCAGTCTAAAGTAAGCCTGTATAATTAGATTGGTTTCAGTTTACCTGATCACATGTGTTTCTTATAGGGTGTTTATATAAGATACGTCCTTGCATTCAAACAGCTGGACGGAGCACAATTAAATAAAACAGAACGCAGAGGTTCTGGCATGTGCTTTTAAAAGTTGAAAGGTTTTACATTGATAGGTTGTCTTAAAAATGTAATGCTTGTGGCATGAGACGCATTGCAACAGCCAATGATTAAAATGATCAAAAATGACAGTAAGCTAATATTCATTGTTACGATTTATTTAATTACCTACGCATTGTTAGATTTCAACAATGCATGGGTAATTAAATCAATGAATATTTCAAACTAAATGTTGTTCGCTATCACTTGAAAAAAAAAAGTTTTCAGTGTTTATAAGGTCACTACTTGAGCAGTAAATCAGGATGATTTCTGAAGGATCATGTGTCACTGAAGACTGGAGAAATGACTAGAAAATCTAAACTTATTATAAATTTTTTTTTTTTTGTTGTCATAATCTTTCACAATATTACTGTTGACTCTCTCTCACACCAAGGGGAGAGGATGGTGTGTGTGAGAGGAAGATGGGAACGAGACAGTTTAAGACAGACAGGCGATATGCTAGTTATCAAGGGGATGAGAGAGTGGGGTAGAAAAAACAAAGGAAGTCATATAGACAGAGCCAGAGAGAAGCAGACACAAAGGGCTGAGGTGACACACACACATCCAAACTGTCTGTATTCCCAGTATATCTGCATGCGTGTGTGTGTGTGTGTGTGTGTGTGTGAACGTGTCAGGCTGGCAACAATGCGGGCCAGGCTGAAGCAGGAAGTGTGTTGGGGATAAGGCAGCCATGTGGCAGGATGTTATGGATTTCTAATTAGAGCAATTCATCTGTCAGCAACGCTAAGCTTTCACTGCAGCTTTCACTCGCTGCCCGAGTAGACCCTCGACACCCCTGCACTGACCACACGCTCCACAGCTGCTGTTACACCTATCACAGCCTGTGACTAATACACTCAATCAGTGTGAAAATTACATAACGACTTTCTGCTGTCTTTTTGGGGTGCAGTCCGTCGAGGCTCATCTCGTACAACCAAAGTTGTCTTTGTAGACATGCAAAATAGTCTTTATTACTTCCCACTCACAGTCCAGTTTAAACATCCAACTGAAATTAAAAGGAAATCTTTTTCAAAATTGTCATTCCTCAAAATATCTTCTTTTACGTTCAACTGAAAAAAGAAAGGCTGAGTAAATGTACGAATATGCCACAATATGCGTAAATGTTAATGTTAATTTTTGGGGGAAGTAATAAACGTACGACTAAAAGACCACCTTTTAACGTCAGGTGAAAATATGCCTAACTTGACTTTTAGCTTACACCCTTAAATAATACATTTATTCAGTGAGGAAGTGTTAAACTGGTGACAGTGAAGACAAAATATTTCTATGTCATAAATGTAGTCTTAGTGTGCATTAGAGAGTTCCTTTTGATTTGGCTTCCTTTGTGGGGTTCAGGTTGAGACCCCTCCGAACCCCTTCATGAGTCATTGCCTTTACTCTGATCGTTACATACGCACACAGATACTTATAACACACTGGTGTGTCTGAGTGAAAAGCTTTGCGTTTCTCATGTTCTAGCTCACTTCGCTTGAGTTAAACAGGCTCTGACAGGTATTGTTCCTCACACACATTGTTTTTAAATTCATCCAATGCTTGAATGGCATTTTAATCAAACGCCGTGTTGTTGGAACTCAAAGCAGTGAATGTGTTTGCTGTAATCATTCACTTATCGATCAATGTCACGTACTGATTTCATTACAGCTCCCGCTCTCTCTCTCTCTCTCTCTCTCTCTCTCTCTCTTTCTGGAGCTGACCGAGGAGCTTCCATTACTAAACACTCTCTTATACTGCCAAACAGCATGCCAAACTATTGTATTACACCCAGGACACTGGACCATTCTGATCTATAAAAGCAGACAATCATATCAAACACATACACAACTGATCTGGGATGTGTGTGATTGTATACAAAGATAGGCTTGCATGCGCATTCTCTGAGTATTTGGGGGGTGTATTATGTAGAATAAATAAATGAATAAATAAATAATACTTTATTTTCAATTCCACTTCTCACTATTGACAAATTAATAACTATGACTTTTGCTTCAATAGACTCCTAATTTGCTGCTTATTAATAGTAAGAAAGTTAAGTTGGGTAGGATTAGGGATGTAGTATATAGTCATGCAGAATATGTGCTTTATCAGTAATAACAAACTGCCAATATTATAATAATAGGTATACTAGTTATTAGTGAGAATTGGTAGCTATACTAAAGTGTTACCAAAGAACAAAATAGTATGAATGATTGAACAAATGAATAAATAAGTAAACAAACAAACACTATTTCTCTCCAGTAAAAATATAAACAAACCTGTTATATAGAAAAATCAAAGCTAAAATATGCAACATTTAGAATAATTAAATCATACAATTTTTTTAAACAACACTGCAGACCAGATACTGCCTTTTTTTGCATTGCATGGGAGTTTTCTTCAGAAGTTAGCTAAATTTGACAAGACCTCCCCTTTGAGACATCCGGGAACTTCCTTCAAGGAAAAAATGATTCATATATAAAAATAATATATTTTTATTTCTAAATATGTAAAATTAGGTTAAATTTAAGAGTTAGTTTAATCCAAACAATACAGATTTGACGAAGAAAGAAAGAAAGAAAGAAAGAAAGACAAACCACCAACTGCTAAATTTTTCTGCTTAAACCTGATTGACAAACGATCATTCTCCACACTTGTTTTCTCTGAGTGCAGTGTGTGTTCGTAACAGAACAGATTCTAATGTAAGTGACCCAGTTTAACTCAAATGTGAGTTATGTGTAATTACTGCATCTTTTTTCTCGGGACTGCGCACTTCATCCCTATTTAAATAACAAACTAAACGTCTGCTGAAGTCGGAGCTTGTAGAATCTCAGGAACTCTCCATTCAGAAATAAGGGGACGCAACATGTAATGGAAAAGAGTGGAATGTCCGTGTGTGAAGAACTCTGCCTCTTTTTCAGTCTCTTTCTTCTCAGTCATCTTCTCCGATGCATTCCAGCCCGGAGCGGAGCGGAGCAGAGCAGAGCAGAGCGCAGCACGAGGAGAAGGATAGAGGGAGGCCGTGCGAGGCCGGGAACACAGAGCAGCGGCCGGAGGGATGTTTAGATAGGTGCAGGCTGCCACTAGGAAGTCCGGGCTCCAATATAAACATGCAGCCACACAACCCAGCGCTCACGACTGTGGGAGAAACCTGCCCCCAGCCGCCTGAAAGAGAGAGAGAGAGAGAGAGAGAGAGAGAGAGAGAGAGAGAGGGAGAGAGGGAGGATGGGTACACGGCCACTTTCAAATCCTTGTGGAGTATATACACAGCTGACTCGCCGCTCTGTAGCAATTTCCTCTCTCTCTCTCTCTCTCTCTCTCTCTCTCTCTCTCTCTCTCTCTCTTTCTGGCTATCTCTCTTTCTCTCTCTCACCCCAGGCTGGGCTCTAGAGGCCAAAAGTAATAAGCGTATCTAGATGTGATCTCACTAACAAACAAACACGCTTACGCACACACACACACACACTCTGACTCGCTCCCACACGCACACCCACCCACAAGGGTCACAGTTCTTCTCTTTAAACTTGTCATTTCGATGAGAGATAGGAAGGGGAACAAGGCTGTGATTCCAGTTAATTTACACAATCAGTAGACAAGTGTATCAGCAGGGCGGCAACACACCATGATGCTTTAAAAGGGAAAGGAACTGCCCAATAAATGGGAAATAACTACATAAAAGATTTTTTTTTTTAGAAAAATGACATTATTCTGAGGAAAAAACTTTTAAACCAGCAGGAATTGTGATGCTGGTGCAGCTAGAAAAATGTACAAATATTTTTTTTAAGACATTTAGACAAACTTTTAAATATTTTTTTGTGGCTTTTTTCACCGATTTTTGCATTGCACAGGAATACAAATTAACCTATAGGTGGACCATTGTTAAATAAACAAAAAACATTTTTTTTCTGAATTCAAGCACAGTTGACTCAAACCTGTCCGTTTGCGTCAGATAGTCTAAGATACAATTTCACTTAAAACTCAATTCTGAGTAGTGTGTAGACATGAATGTGGATCATATCATCTGAAAAAACATACAGTGACCCCCAAAAATATTTGGATACTTAAGTTACACTTAAAATGTTTAAAATGTCACTGCATTAAATAAATATCAAACCAAGTCATTTATTTTGAGACACAGCTGCACAGGTGCACTTTCGAAGCAAAACATTTCACAAAAAGGCTTTAAAGGGATAAGACAAAAGATATACTGTTCTAAATACAAAGACAAAGACAGAGTGTTTGCACTCTTTCTGGTTGTCAAACTTAGAGGAACATTTCCATAGTTATTGTCTCTGCTAGGACACCTGTGTGAACCTGAGGTCCAAGCTGGTTAAAAGTAATAGCAAAAATGCCTTATTTACTTAAATTCCACCTATCAGTGCAGTTTATGCATTTTAAGCGTTGCTTAAAGTTAAAATGGCTCAACTTACCCAGGCCAAAAATAATGCTTTTGCTGATACAATCAACTAAACAACACCGGGCCCACTGACTTTTGTTGAGTGACCAAAAATAAACCAATCATTTATTCAAAATATCTTCTTTTGTGTTCCACAGAGGAAAACAAGCCATAATGGTTTCAGAATGCCATGAGTAATCATTCTTTTGGGTGAAGTTTTCCTTTAAGTGTTCAAATATATATTTGAGATCAGTGTATAGTGGCAAATATTGTTTCTAGGACTAGGTCAGCAAATACTAAGCAAAGAGGCTTATGTTTCTGAAGGTACAGTATAGCAGCTTATCGTGCAGTTGTATCATGGAGAGTAATGGCGTGATGTATGTCTCTGTCTGTGATGGGCTCTGTAGAAGAGGCCTGCAGACACTCAGGCAATTTGTCTCCTAGACAAGTGTGTGCAGACACCTCTAATTCGGGTAAAGATGGAAAAAGACCAGCCTATGCATGTTTAGTCTGTTCAGCAGTGATAAGTCCCATGAGCAGCGAGTGTGTAAAGAGCGGGACTGTCGCTGCGCATCTCTCACGGCACTTAGAAAGAGACAGAAAGAATTTTTTGTTGCACTTTCCTGCAACTATTAGGTGAAAAGCAGAATCAAGACTATAAACAGTATTGCCTCATCCCCCGTCTCTTTCTTTTTGTCTGTTTTAAAAAATGTTATGTAATGTTATAAGATCTTATATTAGCAATTGATTGATGAAAAACATGATTTTTGAAAATTGTTAAAAACTGAGTTTTTGCAACAGAATTCTGAATTGTGAATTGAAAAAAAAAAGTTATTATATAAAATAATCTAAAACATTTGTAAAATAACAATATAAAACAACAATCTATCTATTACTATCCTATTCTATATGATTATATTGTACAATAAGATACATTTGGGTTTAAAATAGTAAGAGAAAAATATTTATGTAATATTCTATAATATTTCAACAGGAAAATATATTTATATATAAATGTTATAATATATTATGTAGTGTAAACCATAAAACTAAATAGTTTGAAATATAGGGGTACATGAATGTGTAAAACAAAGAAACTGAAATTATCCTTTCTACTTAGTAAAGAAAAAAGCCAGTGTTTTGACCAGAACAGTCGCTGTATTCATACCCTGTTCACCCTCAGCCCTTTAGAGGTCTTAGGCCCTGAGGCAATGGTCAGGTCCATAATGCAGCCCTGGTTCTGTCCTATAAAGGAGTTAAAAGGCCAAAAATAAAATAACAAAGAATACAGATGAGCGCAAGAAGGACTCATTATAAGACACTGGCATTTCTGCTGCCCAACACACAGTGCGATTCAGCCTGGATGACACACTGGCCATATGGAGAAGGAATGGACCCACCCGAGCACACGGACACACAAACAGGCCTTGACACATCTCTGCCAGTAAACACACTCACATCCAGCTCTTCCTGGAAGAGCACGGCGATACAGCTGCGAGGCTCGCGAGCAGCACCAACACCGACAGCAGGACAGACGCAGTCACACACCCTGCGATAAACAAAAGTCATCAACAAGACATCCTCCCCTACACGTATTTGTCAATTTCCAAAATGGGGACATGAGAGTCAGCATATCTACAACGTCTCTGCTTGGTGTGGCGATCGGTTATTTCCCCAGAAAAACTCGCCATCGGATTGGGTTTCCAGACACACCAACAGGTTCTTCTTTTGACACGCTTTCTCTGTGCTGTAGTTTTGCAAAAATGGCCTGTGGTTTCATTGTGTGTGAATGTGGGAGTTGCTCGGTTCCTGAGCTCGAGCTCTGATCAGCTGATCGCCTTATCAGCTCAAAGACAGCTGCACCTTAAAAAAAAAAAAAAAAGATATTTCATATTCATTTATGATGTGGTTTTGGGGATCTGTCAGCCTTTGCTGACACACGGGCTGATTAATAACGCCGCACTAACAGCAGACCGCTTCCAGGAACATTTTTTGGAGATTCCGAATAAAGGTTAGAGATTGTAGTCTGTAAAAATGGACTTTGCAGATGTGACGGGAGGAATGCTTCACCATAGCCACACTGTGTGCCCTATCTCTTTTTCTATCCAATCAGTTCGTATATTCAACCTGGTCTAATAAAAATTTGTACCTCTGTGCACTTTTTGTGCAACACCGTTTTTACTTGCCTTACTGTGAGTTTTGAAGCAAGTGAAATGTCCATTGAGTGAATAGGTGAACCCTGGCATATTATATTATTATGTTGATACAGGTATGTATTGCGGAAGTTCACAATTGAAATATCCGTGGGCTGTTGCTAAAAGTTAACGCTGGAAATATGCCTTATACCAAATCCAACCCTAAACCTACCCGATAGTGTTAACAAATGCGAAACTGATATAAAAACACATTTGTTGAGGCAACCGACTTCCTTTTACACAGATCTGTAGTTACCGTAGGATTCAAACCAGAGCTGCTGGCCTCTAAAGTACGTCTCTACTACTGAACAAACCTACTGTTTATGAAAACCCATAGATATGAAACTGGATATGTGTGATGCTAACTTTTTAAAGCATTAGCTTTTAAAGTCATAACATAATATTCTTCAAGTAAGTGTGAAAAAATTACACTGTATTAATCAAAACTGCAAATTTGTGAGAAATGGAACGAAATGTGCTTATTTCGTGTTTCACTAAAATGTGCACCCAGGTACGTTTATGCCATTAGAGTAGCATATTTTCATAATCTAGAATTGGCAAACAATCAATTGCATCCAAAATAAAAGTTTTATTTACATAGTTTACAGTGTTCACTGTATATACGTATGTATTATGTATATAGAAATACAAACACATGCAGCATGTATATATTTAACAAAAACATGACATGTAATCAATGTTTAGGTTTAAGCTTCAAGTTTAACTTTTGTCCTAAATTTGGTAATACATAAATACCTAAAGCCTTTATGTATAATGTATTATAAAGTATTATTGAAGGTTATAATGTATTATAACTAATCATAATGTGCATTGTAATACATTATCTCATCATCACGTTAAATTATATTATGACCAAATTTCAATTACGTAGTGTAACAACGAACTGATAAGTATTATAGTGTATTAACTTAGTTACAATTATTAATGAGAATGTACAATGTATTAAGGCATAATTACTGCATTCAAACTAATATTGTAAAGTAGTTATGTGTTGTAGTGAAATTGTATAGCAAAAAATGTTCCAGTTGCATGCATGCATGCAAAAAAAAAACATTCAACATGACCAGTGAAATATAATTAATTAACCAAAGGCTCTAATTATTATTATTATTATTTTTTGACTATATTTGATTATAGATTGATCACTGTAGTGATACTCAAATGAACGGAAATTATAAGCCATGCAGTACATTCATCGACTAGTTAAAAAAAGCTTGTGTAATCGTTTTATATACTGTACGTCTGAAAATCTGCTTGTACCAGAAAGAGAATTTCCTATTTGCGTAAGCATAACACGATAAAACAGAATTCAGAACAGAGAACCTGTGAATTGTAAACGATTTGGAAAATCTGTTTTATTTTTACCCGAGTGTGAGGAACAGCATTTGGGTCAGATCACAACCACAAAACCAATGTGCATATCTCCTGAGTTACTGGAAGATATGCACAAGAACGCTATACAGTGATTCTTGCATTGTATGGTGTGTTATTTTAATTCATTGTATTGAATTTAGTTTTTATCCTCATAGTAAAGTATTACAAAAATTTAATTATTGGCCATATCATTAAAATAATTAATAATTTGTAAGTGTCACAATTTTAATATCAGTGCCTCCCTGGGGAATTTTTTTTCATGCTAAACAAAAGAACATTTTGCTAAATCAACTTTATGATAACATGTTTTATTTTAAATAAAACCAATAAGCACAATCAGCTTTACCGTACAGATCATACTAGTTGAGCAGCTTTCACCAGCTACGTTTCGAACATCTTCATGTTGGTACACCAGCATAAACCAGCCTTGACCTGTCTAATCTGTCTTTTAAACAGGCTTTAAAGACAGAGTATCTGGAGGTCTTTCAATGTCAAGTTGCTCTGGAGTCTGTGGACAAAGACCCAAAGAATCCTCCTGCGCTGTATCACTGTTGCTGTCAGAAGACAAGAATCGTCCTTATACATACACTTCTGCCACATCGTGCAACAAATGACCAACTAGTCAAGAACACTTAACGTTTAAAAATATGTGTATTCGCGTAACACTTACAGACATGCATACACACTAAACGCTTTCACACAAAAGTCACTCACATAAAAACACACCTTGCATAAATCCATGTAAATGCAATAAATGTGTTCCCCTGCACTATAAACACATCGGTCGGCCTGGAGAGGCTTCAGACGGAGCAGTCGCGTAGTGACATACGAGCGTGTCCTGCGACACAGAGAGACTCCATCCTCCATCAACACACATTAACATGCTGCCTACGCACGCTTCTGCGCCGAGGACGCCATGCTGAAACTAGCCAGGTCCTGCTGGTTTACAATCCGTCAAAGTCTGCAGACTGGTCCTGGGTCTTATGATCTACTGCTTTAGAAGAATACACAGCACACACGCATAGAGACAAGCTTTAGGTGCGTGAAGGTGAAGGGCTGGAACAATCTGGAAGAGATTGAACTTGATTGAGTCAATTTATTCTCATGACCTCAAAGCAAATGAAGCAAAGACGCCATTGAATGGCTTAGTGTGCAAAGTTTTATGTCCTGTGTTGATGCATTTCCAGGTTGAAACTAGGCAGAGACGTGTTGAAAGGATTGCAGGATATTATTTTGGTGTTGATAATCTTTGTTTTTATTAATGGTTTACAAAGATCTACATTCTAATGTAAAACAAGTCTTGTGTAGTGTGATTTATGAACAAATGATTCTTATGAGCTTATTATTTTTAGTGAATCAGAAACATACAGTGCTGGGTATATATATATTGTAATTATAATAATAATAATAATAAATATTTAATATAATATAATATAGAATTTAATGCATTTTTTACTATAGATATTTATTTGTTGTATGAATCTAAAATTGCATTAAAAAAAATAATAAATTGGGGTAGTACTAAAAGTACTACTTTACTAAGTATCTAATTTATTATAGTAGACTATTTTAATAGGACATTTATTCATCCCCATCTCATTCCAAATCTGTATGATTTCCTAATCTGTGGGAACAGATATTTTGAAGAATGTTGGCAACACTCAAAAGAAAGAAACACTGGAACATTCATCAAAATATATTTTTTATGTTCCACAGAAGAAAGAAAGGTTTGAAATGGCATAAGGTGAGTAAAGACAGAATAGCACGATAACAAAAGTGCCCATACAATGGCTTATGAAAGGTTCATATTTTAGTTTTTGTTTTTTTACCTTATTTATTTTTTCCCAAACCCCTTCAGTTATTGCTCAATTTTCATTTAAAAAGCTTTTAACACTTCAAAAGTGGCATCTAGAATACATTAGCATTTTCATTCAGACAAACTTGAAAATATCATCTATTGGCAATATTCCAATTTTTTTTTATTTCAACACGAAACGGTTTGGAATTTGTTTCAAAAATGTACGAATAGAGACAATAACTTTATACACGGTGAACTTGCAAATTTAAAACTTAACGATGTGATTTCACCAAGTACATGATGTTCTTGGATCAACATACAAATTGTTGATCCTGGAACAACGTTCTAATTAACCAATCAGATTTGAGGGATACATTTTTCTGGAAATATCATTTTTAGGCTTATGATCAGGGTTAGGTGCTTCTACACCCTTGTTAATCAGCTATCCTTTCCCACTGATTTTAGGGATACATTTTGGTTATGGTTAGGTTTAGGGGTGCGAATTGGGATTAGTGTATATTTTTGGACAGTAATGTTGAGCCAGGATCATGTCTTACTTGGCAAAATCAGTGCAACTCACACATACTGCATGAAAGTTCTTTTTTTGAGAAAAAATCCATAATAGGGACGCTTTAATTTTTAAATGAGCTACCCCAGTTCTTTACGATTCCCATTTATACTTGACAGCACAAAAGTGAAGAAAAACCCTTTAAAACTGAAACAGGCTGTAAAATTGAATAGTCAGCATTTAAGAAGTGCACCAGCAAGCAACATGCCTTAAAAGATAAAACATCCACAGGCAAAAAGCCACCTTGACCAGAGGAGATGATCTGCCGTCTGGTGTTTATTTTTGGAACCTAACTTTGCCCTAACTTCACGTTCACAGTCCTTAGCCAAAGCCACAGAGGTTTTAAACAGAGTGGCATCTGTAAATTAAGTATGCAACAATGCTAGACAGGGTGAGAAGAAGGTAGAATGGGACAGAAAAAGGGAGTGGAAGTTCAGAAGAATGAGGAGGCTCTTCATTGGATATTGAGGGTGGAAAATCCCTTTTTGTTCTCCGGCTTGGGCTGAAGAGTGCCGTGGGACATTCTGTCCTGCTGGAAGGGTGAGAGACAGAGAAAGAGAGGTTGCAGCCACGTCTGAAACTCACACCCTCTCTGCGGACGTATCATTACGAGTGTTTGGGCAGTCTGAGAGCGTGTGTCCACGCATGTGGAGCTCAGCAAGCGTCTGAAAGCCATCGCTTACTGCGAAGAAGTGCAGAGGGGGTTGGGGTGGGCTGCAGGTGGCTTATTCCTGAGCACTGCCAAGAAAACAGAATACCCCGGGGTGGGAGAAAATAATGAGAGAGGGAGGACGGGATGGAGGTTGATTTAGGCAGTGTTGTTTTTTTTCAGTATTGATTTGGAAGGGGCTCTGGGTTACATTGCAGCACGCTTTGCCTTCTACTTGAACCGGGGTGTGACTCGTAGTGAAGCCCAAATGACTTAATTCATTCTTCTAATCCTCCACACGATGCTCTTTCAGACCTCAGAGGCACAGGGCTGTGCCCGTTCCCCGAGCTAGAGAAGAATCGAGCCAAGATCCATCGTTTTTGATAACAACACATGCCCTTCCTCTCGATCGCGCAAACATGTTCCCAAATTCACCCTCCCACCTTAGACCACAGTCTGTGAGCTGTTCAAAGAAGAATTCTCGCGGACACAATCTGCAGGGCCACATTTGTCAAACCCTGACACGTCCAAACGCCGCTATTTGCGTTTGTGTGAGTCGGCCGATAAGCAACATAGAGAAAATATTTGTAAATACTTCCCCCGGGGGATTTAGTTTGGACAAATGAAAGATAACCTAATAAAATGAGCTGCAAAAATGATTTTCTTACTTTGTATTTTTGTCTTGTTTTCCATTACGTAGGGAAACTTGTTTTCAGAACAGGATGAAAAAAAAAGGTAATTGCAACTGTCTGAGGAAAAGCTGTGAGAAATGTGAGATATAAATATAGAGTTGCAAAATGTAAACAAAATTGTGAAAACTGTAAATCGCAATTACTTTTTTTATTCCATGGTGGAAACAAAACAAAAACATAATTGTGAGATTTTTGGTTTCAACCATGGTTAGTTTCAGTAGTATAAGTGTAAAAATGAACAAAGTTTATTTTTTTATTTATTTTTTAGTCACACCAAACTATCCCGTTTGATTGTCAACCAAATTTCACCACAAGATTTTCACCATTTTGGTATGCCTGCTCACAGATAATGTAATTTAGCCCAGTGCATTATGGGTGATGACATTTTTCTCTTTATTTATTTATTGCTGCAGCCTTTTCCCCTAGTCATATGCCTAGCACCATTTTTAAAGAAAAATCACAATTCTGTTTCATACAAAACCCTATATTACCAGTAGTGAATTGCCCCTTTAAATCATTGTCAGTTGATGTCATACATTTTCACAAACCAGACAAAAGTACTAAATATCATTTTTTTTCAGAGATACGTCAAAGCCCAAAATCCCATAGTCCAGCCATCTAAATTGGTGGTTTCTTTAGCGGTCCGGATCGACCTCACGCTGTTTTGCTGCACTTGATAGCCAAGGTCTTTTGGAAGACCCCATCCAATTACCATTCAGACGACCTCAGCTCAGCAAGATGGCCGTCAGCCTACACCTGAACTCAAATGACACGCACAGATGCACAGGGAGGCTTTAAACTTGGCCCTGCATAGTAGGAAGGAATCTAAAGGAGCACAAAAAGGAGGAAAAGCAGAGGAGGGGAGGGGTGGGGTAATCTTTCCTATGGGTGCTGTGCGATCCAGCCTGTATGACAGCCGAAAATGTGGAACGCATTACGGAAGTGACAGAGTCGGGACATAGATACAAACAAACACATAAATCCCCATAGACTGACACACAGACGCTCCGCCAGACAAACAGGCACCCCTGTGCCCTAACTCCAATTTTTCTCTCTCTCTTCACTTAGTTCTGAAACCTAGTGAGATGCCTACACAGCGCTGTAAATTTCAGAAGCCATGGTACTTGCACATAGAGGCAAACAAAAGTAATCTTTACCATAATCTTTACCACAGAAAAGATTTACTAAAAATTATTCAATTATAAAAATTATTTTTTTGAACTTCCTACACTTTAAAAACTCTTGAAAAAAAAACCCAAATGCATCACAGTTTCTGCAAAAATACTGAATATTAGAATGATTATACAACAATAAAGACTATATTTTAAAAAAAAACTATATTTACAGTGATTTTGTTTAATATGTAGCACAAGATTCACCAACTTTCATAAAAAATCCCACCGACCCCAAAAGTTTGATAATTCTGTAAATCTATTTTTATATTTGTAATATACAATGTAATCATTTAATTTAAACTTAAAATTATTATAAATAAAATAAGCTCAGAACAGAACTGCACAGGAATAATTTAATTCAAAGGCTTAAACACTTTTCTTTAACCCCAAATTCTCTAGATCCTGAACATGTGAAATGCTGAAAATCAGCCACTTCCAATCAGTTTTCATTTCAGTTATGAAACTGACTTAAATGACTTTTGACAGCCCTGCCTAACACTTTCTTCTTTACTCATTTATATATATGCATCTTTCCCTGTTTCTCTTTTAACCATGTCCGGGCTTATCAGTCTGTGAGATCTTCTCTCTGTTGTTCTCGAAGGCTCTGTGGTGAGATCTTTCGTTCTCTCTCTCCCTCTTGGTGGGGGCCCTCTGGCCTTGCTCTTGGTCCGGGGCCCAAAGAGACACAGAGAAAATATGTGCCCCATCACCAGTCCCCTGCCCCTCTCCTCCTCTCGCTGTGCCTTGGCCGCTCTATAAAGGTTAGCGAGGGCTTGGTGTGGGTGTTGTGTCTTATGGTGAATTATGGGTACTGCAGCCAGGGGACCCCAGAAAGAGCGAGATGGGTGTGCAGCTGGAAGCAGGATGAAAGGGAAGGAGAGAGTGAGAGGAGGAGAGAGAGAGGGCAATTCGAAGGTTCATAATGCCAAGTGCTGATGTGTTTGTTTTCCATCACTGCTGTTCCGGGCAATGAGGAGGGGAAAAAAATAACATGAAAAACAAATAACGGATGTGATTTATGACATGCTGTACGTTCATGAGCAAAAGAAGGGCAATAACTTCAGTATGAAAATGGGTTGAATTATCACATAACAACCCACTGGGAGGATTGCTATTTTGATTGACTATCATAAAGGATAATGCAGAGTTCTGGGCTTCTATTCAATACGCTGCACTTTTTTATTATTCACAATAGTTTTTAAGTTTTTAAAACATTTAATGATTAGTTGGCATATGTAACACTGTTTGAGGAAGAGACTGTATGTGTGAGAATGCAATTTTATGCATGTTTTATTTTAAGTGAACCAGTTTAGATAGACAAAGATATATAATAAAAATACATATCTTTAACTAACACTCTTAATTGGTAATTCATTATTAAGAATAATATATAATGTTAATGTAGAAATATTATAAAATATAGATATAATAAAAATTAAATTCAATTATCAAAATTATTAAATTATAAATTATCAAAAAGGACATTTGAACAAAATAAGAGCATGCAGAAATATTAATACAGAACAATAAAAGTGGTCCATGGTAGCAGACAGATTTAATGTCAGGATCAGACTTGCACAGAACACGTGTTTTACGTTTACGTTTATAAAACTTTACTATGTCTATTAATATTCACATTATACTAAATATACTAAATATGATAAATGTCAAAGTACACATATTTATATTTTCCGTATTACTACTACTGTTACAAAAATATCTAAATGAAGATATAAAAAATATGTATATTTAAAAAAATTATTAATTTTATGTTTTCACACTATGTTTTCAATAAGCACTTGTACTGTGGTTATTCAATGAAAATGTAAAATGTCTTTAGGTTAAAATACTAACTGCCTGTGCATAAGCATCACATGGGTTATGTACTATCACAGTCATTAAATTGTGTGCAGTCAGACACAGCAGAGTGTCAGGCATTTTCACTTTGTTGTGCTAAACTGAAAAAGCAGTGCTAGTGGGAGTGACAAGCAAGGAAGGGATGACCGGAGACAGGTGAAGAGAAGTGAGATTCGGACAGGGCCTCATCCAGACACATACAAATTCACCCTAGGCCTGACCCGCAGCTCATCTTATGAATGGAAGGAAACAGTTTCCTAAAAAAGAAGCTTTTGAAAGCATGAGTAACACCAATAATACAAGCACTCCTCCTTCCAGACCTACAAGAGGAAGGGACGAGGTAACGTAACAAATGAAAGAAAGGGGACAAGAGAAAGAAAAGAGAGAGAACAAGAGAGGTTTATTTTATTAGCCCTTAATAAATATCTGACAGATTTCCTGAGGAAATATTGCAGATCACATGTAAAATAGTTTAAGACTGATGTCAACTGCAGCAACATATGAAATCTATTACTGCGAAGCCGCAGCAGGCACAGAGTGAGAGAGAAAGAGCTGTGCTGAAAGTCATGGCAAAAAAAAAAATCTCATGGCCTTTCCAAATTCTTCGAGAGGTAAAAAAGTCAGCCAAGACACAAAATCAGAGAAAAAAAAAATGAGAAGGGAAAAAAGAACAGAAATGCACACACACACATACACACACACACACAAATGCTGAGCTCCACATCCTGTTGGGGTTGAGGCCAATGCTGTGGAGAGTGCCCAGACTCTGCTGCCAGCTCCGGGGAAGGATGGAAGATGGAGAGCCGACTGGGACTAGGGGAGCGGGGGGTTAAAGTGCCCGGAGAACAATACCAGCTGCAGGGAGGCAGGGGAGGAAGTAAACCCTCCTCCTCATCCTGAAGAACCAGAAACTTGACAAAGCAATCAGCCTCCTCATAGCCAGCTCATCCTGCTGGCATCCTCCTCACATCTGGGCCAGAGGGCAGCATGGTGGACTATTTATCTAACAGACTAGTGTGGCTAGACCAAAAAAAGCTGGTCCATCACTATCTATCTATCGTAAAATGTAAAAAACGTTCAGATAATGATACCATTATTCTTCCATGATTGCTTGACATGTGAGTCAGATGGCAACGTCTTTAAAAGTGTCTTATTTCTTATTTAGAATAATTTGCAGAACTTCAAAATTAGAAGTTTTTGCCATCTACTGGAAGGTCTTGTTACATTATGCACAGAGATTCTTGAGTTTATTACACATTTCCTTTTCATCACAATCAGCATCACGAAAGCCAATAGGCTGTAATAATCCAAACGGTCTAGATTTAATCTGGTTAATGAACAGCATGGCTCTTGACTACAGCAAATGTTCAGGCAAGATTCAAGTGGTCAAAAGGACAAAAGCAATCCACACTAACGCGCACACAGAAAGTCTTGGTTCCTTGTTTTGCATGGCAAGAGGAACTAACTCTGCCCTACTGGTGCCAGTATGTCTCAGTGTGGCAGCCATCTTTATACTCTGTCTCTGCTCGAAGCAAAACCACAGGCCAGTACCCACAAACCAACCAGCCCTGGACTAATAACCATTGAAGAACACACACACACTCTACATCGAACCACCACACATACCAAAGAGGGAGGTAGCGCCATGGAAAATGAGAAGTAGTGAGGTTTCTGCTTTTTCTGCAGTATTTCCTTCTTTTTATCATCACTTCATATGAGGGCATGCAGAGTTCAGCTGGGGCACTGTAGGGTAGTGGGCGGGGAACTACAGATATGAGCCAGCCACACACACACACCGCAGCAGAGGTGATGATTTCAATAAGTGGTCTAAGTGTCAGCAGGTCGGCCATGCAACTGATAAGCCTCTTGTGTTTTTGCGCATTGCCAAGTATGTGTTTGTTTGTGTGTTGTGTGTGTGTGCGTCATAATCAACAGTGCAATGGTACAGGATATGTGAGAGCTGTATAGTTTCAATGCAGACGGGTGCAAAACATTTTGTGGGTCCTGATTAAAAGGGGACTGACCCAGCACAAGAGACTGACAGGGAGAATGGTGCCAGGGCCCAAACAGGCCCTTATATGGAGTCCTTGGGTTGTTTTCTCTCCTCCTTCAATCCCTTGTGCTAGTAAGCATTGCACGTTTCAAGAGGAAAAGATGATCCTTCCAAGACCTCCTATTTACATATTTGCAGGACTATTTGCTGGCAAGCTTGTGGTCAGTATAGCCACTAGACAGGGTCATATGCATTCTTTATTCAAGTCTACCAAATTGCTTCACCTTCCATGACCAAATTCTACCCTCAGTGGAAGACAACAATGGATGAGAAATATTTAGGGATGTGCAAAACTACACATTCAAATAACTAGACATAAAATACCTTCATTAGGCATTTTGCACTCTAGCGTTCAAAAAGGACTACTCTTTCAGAAATAAGAATTCTTTAAGGGGTGCAAGAGCTTGTCACTGAGGAATTACCCTGAAGGGTACAACTTTGTATGCCATCTACTAAAAACTGGAAGCTATCTCAATTTGGAATCAATTTGGTCAAAGACTTACATACTGAGTATGGATGTATGTACTACAAGGCTCCTACAGGGGGAGAACCTAAAGATGCAACTATTCTGAGAATAGTAGTAGGATACTTCTGTGCAGAGTCTGCAGACTGTCTGCAAACACTCTTAAACAAGACACCCCAGGTCTAAAATATAAAAACTACTAAAAAGAAATGTTCAACGTCCGTATACAATAGTTAATTATTGGATGAATAATCATCCATGCCCATAGAAGATTGTCAATCATCGCCCTTCTCCAAACAAGCCCAAACACGATAAACAGCCGTGTGGATTTTGTGGGTAGTGCTGTGAGTGTTTGAGGAATGATCTCTTCCTGACTTTAACCGAATCGTACTGTATGGGAAAGAGTTCTTCCACACCCCATTTATCTCTGGGCAAGGGCCTAAGGTAGAGCCCTGAGGAACCCCGGCGAGTCCTGCAGCCCAGCCTCCCTTCATCCCCTCAAGTTCCATGAGCACAGCGCCATGTTGCTCTTGGCAGAACCCTGCAGGCTGTCCCTGCGTGCCTGAAAACCAGCACTCCCCCCACCGTCCCCTCGGCCAAGGCGCACATTTCTCACATTTTCTTGAGCTCTCAGCGAACAGCACACTGGGAGTGCGCTAGCCGGCTCCACACTGACAAACCGAGGGTTGGGACGGACGTGTCCGATTCCACTTGTATCCTTTCCCTCTGTGGTGGTTTACAAACCTTACGCTACGACTGACTGACCCTGCAACCGACAGGTGTGCCTTTCGATGTCTCAATCGAAGAGTGATCAGAGAGTTGGAGCAGATGGAAAGGAAATGTAAAGTTGTCTCAAAGCCAACTTGCTGCTCACGGTCTGGTAGAGATACTAAAGATACAAGTTTACACAAAATCGTACTGACGCACAACAGTAACGTTCTACTAACAGCAATATAAGTCAGCATGTCAAAGTTTATGTGATGTAAAAAAAGAAAAAAGTATGTTTGTATTACGTCTGTTTGTGTATTCATTAAACGGGACTCAAGGCGACCAGAAATCAGATCCCCGTTTGTTTCCAACAAGAGAGGATGGACGTTTAACCCTGATCCCACACACCGGGATCTTTGGCAGGAGCGGAAGATTTATATTTATTATTTAATCTCTCTTTTTTCCCCTAAACCTTAATTTAAACTTTATTCCCTCTGTGAGTTTTGGGTTTGGGCATTTATACATAAATGAAGCTTCTCAGTAAAAAAAAAAAGGATGAGGAGAGACAGAGAAAATGAGGAGTGGAGAGGAGAGGAGAGAAAAAAAAAACAGAGAAAAAGCACGGTTTGTCTCCTGGGTGCCCTTCTTGCCATCCCATTTCCTATGCATCTGGTCTGTGTTTGTGTGCAAGAGAAGAGGGGGAGAGAGGGAGGTAGGGCCGTCTGGGGCCGATTAATAACCAGTGATTTATAGGAACTTTTATAGAATAATACAATAAAAATGTGTGTGTACGTGGTGTGTGTGTATGTGAGTTCACCCGTGCATGTGCGAGCGTGTGTATGTTTGTGTGTGTGTGTGCACGAGCAAGAGGCAGCAAGCACACAATGGTTTTCTAATTCTGGGGAATCAAAAACAAATTATCAAGAAAAAAACAGACCCAGCTCAGGGTAAATTGGGCACAGATGGACAAGGAGATGCAGGAAATCAAGAGAGAGAGAGAGAGAGAGAGAACACGAGATTGAGTGAGAAAAAGAGAAAGATGTGAATAAGAGGAGGACAGTGGGGTACCACAGAACAGGGATGTGACGGAGAGGATAAAGGGGAGGTGGGACAGGGTAAGGAGGAGGTGAGAGAGAGGACAAGGGCACAGTAGGGAGAAGAGGAGGAAGAGAGAGGGATTGTGGGAGGAGAGTGATCAGGGTTCCCATGCCCTGTGAAGAGGAAATGGGCTTCAGAGAGGCCAGACTGCATGTGTGAATAAAGAAGGGCGAGGGTGTAAGGGTGAATTGACAGTGATATGTGCTTTATAAGTACTAATAAACAGTCAGTTTGCCAGTAATATTTCAGCTGCACAAAAAGTGGGATGAATTACACATAGAAGTCATCAAATGTTCAGTGACAGCAAATCGCATGCAACAAAGTTCAGCCACTGATTTTTTTTTACCAATGTATTTAGTATGTTTCTGTTTTGCTGTTTTGTTATTTGATGTATATTTCTATTGTAAGTATTTATTTCTACATTTAAATACATTTTCTATCTTATTTGCACAGTCTTGGAATGCACCAAACTAACATTTCACTACAAGTTGTACTTGTACAAAATGTATGTGGCAAATAAAATCTTGAATCTGTCTAAGGATGATCACATAGCTCTCAGATTTTATCAAAAATACCTTAATTTGTGTTCCGAAGATGAACGGAGGTCTGACGGGTTTGGAACGAAATGAGGGTAAGTAATTTATGACAGAATTTTTATTTTGGGGTGAACTAACACTTTATACAATATCAAATGACTTTATTTTTAATGTGGCACAATTTGACCACTTGTCATTTTTTTCTCACACACGTGTGCTTCTCATTTAAATCTATCTCTCACTACATATGACACTCAGGGTCTGTTAGAAACCGTTAAACATGAGCAGTGTTCATGAGCGAAGGGAAACACTGACAACCAATTAGAGCGTCTGAGTTATGAGAGGTTCAGGGCTCTGGATTCTGGGAAAAGAGAGGCAGGTCTTGCTTGTGTCCTGTCAAGGGGAGGTTAACTCTAGCCCAGTGAAGCCCACAGAGGGCCTGTGATAAGCAAATAGCAATATGAATGACTTCCTGTGATGAGGGTCTGGACTGTGGCATCTGTCAGAGAGGATCTGCCGCCTTTGTACATGGAGCACAGACCACCGCAGCCCACTCGGCATACATTCACACGCACACTCACAGCCCTACCCAGAAACTCCCTGGTGACACTGATCTGAATAACATGCATTAGATCTCCCAGAGCTGGCCCCTGGGCACTGCCACCCACATAAACAGTCCTGCTGTCTCCCAGCATGCTTCACTCCCACAGCCAGGAGGAGGGGAGGGGGGGGCGTTGATATTGGCAGCGGCTCTGTGATGGCCCCACACTGGAAACTTCATCAGTGAATCATGCTCAGCTCCACTGTGCACAAAGAGAAAGGATAGCAATGAACTTCCTCCCTATCTCTCTTTCACAAACACAACACACACACACACACACACACATACAAACAGACAGACACACACGATCTGGTGTCCTCTGCATCAAAGTTTGCACTAAGAAGAAAAAACGGAAAAAAAAAACTTACGGGGAAAAAAGTTCTGCCACAGCAACAACAAAAAAATACCCCTGCTTACTCACTCTAGTACTCTCAAGTTCTCTCTTTCTCACACTCTGATATTCTCAACTGTAAGAAGAGGCCCAGTGAGCGCTGAATGCTGACACAATGAAAACGATCATGTCTGAAGATGGGAACCAATACAGCATGCATGAAAGGAAAAAAAAAAAACTAAATGCTGATGATATGAAAGGGATAGTTTATCCAAAAATTAACACTTTCGTTATTGACTCACCCCACGTTATTGCAAACCTGTCCTTCAAAACTGTTTTCCACGTAATGAAATAAAAA
The DNA here is from genome assembly GCF_018831695.1 of Puntigrus tetrazona. NCBI lineage: Eukaryota > Metazoa > Chordata > Actinopteri > Cypriniformes > Cyprinidae > Puntigrus > Puntigrus tetrazona. The sequence continues at coordinate 14,148,578 of NC_056713.1, forward strand.
AAAAACCCTCAAAAGAATCATGAAAGTGTTTATAATCACATTCTTCTGAAGTGGTTTGTGTTAGAAAAAATATGTTTTTGACCCAACGTCTTGACATCTACTAAAGTGGACTCTGTCGAGCTCATGAGAAAAATCATTTCAAAGGAATCACTTGCAAAACTGGTATGGAATGATTCATTCAGAGTTTTTTGACCGTTTCTTGACTTCAGATCCAGTCACACTGCATAACTGTTCACTAGAAGGGTTAAATATCTATAAATAATGATTTTTTTTGTCTGTTCATCACACAAACTGCCACGCGGCTTTTAACACGCTTGGAACAGAATGCTTAAAAGCATGATGATATGGAAGAAGTGGAAGATGTTCTTTGCAGTACTTTGTTTTATCTGTTGATTTTATGATCAAAGAACAACTGTTTGCATCGCCAGAGAAAAGTCTTATATTTTCACTGCAAGACTGTTTTATGACAGTCTGATTTAAAATTACATGTTAAAAGATTGAAATGTCGAAATGTAATTTTATGCTGACCTGAAGTCAAATTAACCAACTATCTTTGATGCTTTAATGCTCCAGTCTCTATTTATGGTAACTGCACATGGAAAAATGAACAGAACAAACTATAAAAATTGTCTTTTGCTTTAAAAAGGCAAGTAAACAAAGAGATAATAAAAACGCATGATTTCTTCAAAACAATCAGAATGAACAAAAAATGTTCTAAAATATTGACAATATTTCAGCAAACAGCCCGGGAGACAAATACGAAACCTTGCCCAAACGTTGAACGGGGTACAGCAGCAAGAACATGCTTCCTGCCACTCTATAAATACAAAATGTGAGCTGAGAATGCAGTTTCTCACGGTTGTATTCTGAGCTAAGTGTTTACAGCACAAGCTAGGTTGCAAAAGTGTGTGTATATGTGTGAGTGGCTGGAGGCAGGTAGCTGGGTGCTGTGTGGTACGTGTTTAAAGACGGGCGCGTACGTGCCGACCTGCCCGTGTTGAAGTGTGTGAGTCTGCTGGTGCGGTTGGCCTGATACGTACGTGACCACAGAACATCATACGACTCTGAGAAAGAGAGCGAGAAAGAGAGAGAAATAGAAAGACAGAATGAGAAAAAGAAATAGAGAAACAGCAAAAACAGCAGCACAGGATCCGGCGTGTGGCGCATAATTCAGCGTGGGTACAACATGCAGCCCAGAAACCCACACACAGGTTTCACTTCTGCCTGCTGTGGCAGCAAGTTCACACTTCACACACCGGGTGAAAAGTTCACATGGAGGTCAGGGTCACAGCCGTGCACAAACACGGATGACTAGATTGTGTCACACTCAGAAAGAAACCTTATTTGACGCATAAGAATTGCACATGTATACACTTTAATTTCTCACCGGGAAACAGAAGTTTCTGTGGGTTGCCTTAAATGAACTGGATTGGCAGGAACTGAATTAAACCGTGGGCCTGCTGAGACAAAGGGAAAAAGAGACTTCCAGTGTAAAATGATTGGGAACAGAAGCTATCGCTATATAGAAGTTACTATAACAGTGATAAGACATGGCATTGTTTTTTCTGTATTAAATGTGTATGCGTTGCATTTAAAGAGAACTTATCGGGGGGGAAAAAACCCAAACAACCACTTTGGTGGGCCACAGAGGAAAAGGTTCATATCAAGAATCTATCATTTAAATGTTATTGCTGCGTGTGTGTCAGAGCGGCGCTCAGAGCGAGAGCAGCAGAAGGCAGCTGGGTTTGAGGGTGAGGGGGGTTGAGTCTTTCTCATGGCCTCTCGGCCTGCGCTGGCCTTTAATTCAGTCGTGCTATTGGTCAGAGGAGCTCAGTGACACAGTCACCACCACACACCCGAGACAGCAGCCACACAGGCGTTCAGGCATGCTGGAAGATAGCGAGAGAGAGAGAGAGAGAGAGAGAGAGAGAGAGAGAGAGAGAGAGAGAGAGAGAGAGAGAGAGAGAGAGAGAGAGAGAGAGAGAGAGCGCAAGATGTTGAGTGTCAGTGTACAGTGTTAAATGAAAGTGTCAGAAACTCATGCACCAGTGACTTAGCCAGCCAGCAGAGCGATGAAGCACGGAGGTCCACCGCGGAGACGGACATAGCGCCAGGCTGTTCTGCTAAAGGAAGAGTCTGCCCTCTGCTGGCGGAGATCAAGCCTGCAAGCAATGAGACAAGGCCATGTTCTGAGCTCATTCGTGCGACTTCTAATGTTTTTGAATCGTATGTCACTCGACGTTTGCATCGCAATGTTATATAGTTGTAATGACTTAAGCATGAATTTAAAGGTTCTGCATAGATTGCATACAATTCGCTTTTTAATGATGGTGCCAGCTTGACCTATTAAGAATATGGGAAGCTTCAACCAACAGCCTTGAAGAATTCTTTAACCTATTCATCATTTCAGATATAAAATTATAACTGAGTAGAGTTTGCTATATCTGTCCTGTTTGCTATTGCAGATTTGTGGACATTACAGAGTAAATAGCAAAGAAGATGTGTCTTTCCTTATGGGACGGTAAACATTAGCTATTTTAAAAAAACAGTAATTAACTGAATTCTACTATTCATAATTTCATATATAAATACATTTTGTGTACATTTATTTTACTATTGCTAATTATAATTATACCTTACGATTAACAATTAGTCAGTATCAAAAAAATTAACCCTGGCATATTGGCATACTGGCATTAAACCTATGAAAAAACACCAAAAACATACTTTTTTTTTTTTTACCAAACCATGAACCAACATGCCCACTCTAAAAATGCAACTTTGGGAAATATGAACTAACCTAACTGTGGGGTTAATTTTTTAAAATTAAAGTAGATTATTTGACCCAAAGACGGGTTGAAACAACCCAGCTTTTTTAACTAGTACAAATATACTATAGCAATATATCACCTTATTTCCTATCTAAACTATAGTCTGCTGTTCCGAAAATAACGCACACAAAACACACATAAAAAAGGTAAAGCGCCATTAAAATAAAAGTATGTTATAAAAATTGCCCTAATAACTCAATGTGAAATGAAGCATAAGTTTGCTTCTCAGCAGTATATCTTGAGTCTGATGGAAGGAAGCAGAGTCTCTGGGTGCTGTTTGAGCTCTGTTTAACGATCAGACCACCCTCACGTTCCTCATCAGTGTCAGGCTTTCTTTATATAAACCAGGGAGAAGTGGGCATTGGACCTTTGCCAAAGCAGCGAAGCTTTACAAGACAGTAGTCAGGTGCGCCGGCGATCCAGAAATGACTAATAGCGGCTACAGTGAATGTAGTCCTCACATATAAATACAGGTTTTTAATGGCTGCGACCCAGAACAGATGATTACAGTGCAGTAAGTGCTCTGGCTGGGTACAGTAGCACCTACTCATCAGTCATAAATCACCTCAAGTACTAACAAAGAGATAAGAGTGTTTCTCCTTATTATACACACACAAGTGGGCTGTATACATAAGCCCTTTGTTAATTATGAGCTGCATGGCTGTTTATCAAACGAATCACCTGCTAATTCCCGTAATGGGATTCCTGCAGCCCAACAAAATTCTGCTGTACATATGAGGCCCCCAAACTTTAAAAAGCACAGGTATGGCCGACAATACATTGTACGGGTCAAAATTTTGTGTTCCATGAAGATATCTGGTAAATTTCCTACCGTAGATATCAAAACTATTTTTTGTTTATTTGTAATATGCATCGTTAAGAACTTCATTTAGACAACTTAAAAGTGGATATCCATAATATTATACTTTTCCCAAGGATTATTTGTAGCTATCTTACCCAAATATTGTCTTTAGCTTTCATACAAAGTATAAATCTCAGTTCCACTTTGACTGGTTTTGTCGTCCAAGGTCACATCTAGCTCATCACATGAACAACCATTTAAAAGCCCAAACAGAGTGATGCAAGTTTTATAAAGTTAAAGCATAGCCTACGTACGGCTAAATGAGAGAATCAATTTTGGAATCAGTAGTGGGTGTGATTCAAAAGGTGAGCTCAATCTTGGTCAAAGCGGTTGTCTCGAATTATTTCGTTGAAAGAACCGATTCTTTCGAATCATTTGCTCGGCGTGTGCCGTTTCTTCTTGTGCGCGATGCAGCTCTGACGAGACGATCCCCGACGAAACCGCAAACGCCTTTCAAGACAATTCTAATCGCAGCCTCTTTATGAGAAGCATCTAAAAAAAAAAATAAATCGCACACATTCCCCTAGCAGAGCTCAAAGCCCATTGCAACGTGAGAAAGGGACGGTCGCCACACGACACGCCGTCTCAACGGTCTGAATGAAGCACGCGCGTCATCCCACTGCCCTTTCTAAGAAAACTCGCTCGACATAGCTGAGGACACCACACACCTCAAAAAGCATACCGGCTTTGTTCTACCAGAACCGTTCCCACACGGGGGCTGCGTGCGCTCGTGCGTGCGCATGTGGCGAGCGCTGACGAGCAGCGGTAACCAAGGCAACAGAGCGACGATAACTCCCTGCCCACCGATACCCATCTCTCTTGCTTTCACCTCCAGCAGTTGGAGTGAGTCATGATGATGCATTCACTATTTCCTGTGCAGAAACTCTCTCTGACCTCCGCTCAGACTTTCTTTTCCTGTGTCTGTTAAATACGGTGTTATATTTTTGTCTTTTTGCGCGCTGGGGGAAAAAAAAATCCCTATATCGATATTTGATGCTATGCTTATTTTTTCATCCTATTAGCCGTATTACGAATGTAACGACATCGCAATGAACCGCAGAGGTTGGGCCCTGTTGAGTTTCTTCATCCGATCACAACCACATCATTCATGAAGAATGCGAGTTAGCAGTCTTACTGAAAGCAGTTTTAATCATTTTTCGTATTGAAATAAAAGAGGCTAATTGGAACTGATATAATGTTAGAATGAAGTGACAAACAGCGATGCGACCTTGTTTTTTATTCCTGAATAAAATGTGAATACTGAGTTGAAGGGTGGGAACATTTCTATTTGGCCAGTGCGAGTATTTTCAGGTCCTTATACTGTGGGAAGACGGTGACAGAAAATAACATTAGGGGAGGTCCTAGCAGACAGCGTGACAGTAAGACAAAGAGATGTTCAGACAAACATCGAGTGACACTGGAAGGGGTGTGAGACAGGGTTACAGTGTTTCATTTATATGACTTATTTAGTTCAATGCGTATTGTATAGTGACCTCAGAATGGGAATCCAGGCCTGGCCCATCTAGTAGATGTCTACAAACTTTATCAAGCTTCGTTGTTCTGCAAGCAAAGCGAAAAACCTAGCATTGCATTTAAAGACGGTTCTGTAATTACGGTATAGACATATGTATGTACGACAGTCTTTTGTTCCTTGTAGCAGTTAAAAAACAAACGAGGGTTATCACATCTTATGATAAGATCACACACTCAGATTTGGGCAAAAACAACCTGCCACACTTCTCAGTCGCTCTAAACAGTTACAGATAGCGGACCAAGACGTACACAATGGTGACTGAGATGGTTGATCTTACTAATAATACTAGTGCTTTGCAGAACTTTGAGCTGATGCAGACTTTCTTTACACACATAAACTTTAGAAAAGAATGAGCAATGAACAAGCAAAGCTGGCCTTTGAATTTTTTGTAACGTCATAAACTTCAGAAGACCAGATCAAAGAGTAGCTATTTGAACCTTCTGGTGAACTGATGTCTAATTCGAATAAATTTGAATGATTCATACTCATTTATTTTTTGTGTTGTGATCTGCTGGTTGGTTTAGATTATAAGTTGATTTTTTTTTATGTTTTATTTTTTAATTTTTATGGGTCCGTATGAATCACATTGCAGGGTTGCTAGGTCTATGTAACAGAACCAGCTCAATTGGTAGCCAGCCCAATCACAGCCAAAACTAGGCCAAAGGTGTAATGGGGGAAATGGCTGTAAAATGTGGTCAAAAACAAACAAACAAAAAAAAAAAAATCACATTCCATGGTTGTCCCACCTTGGTTAAAATTGCGTTGCAGGTGGGCAGGGGGTTTCAGTGCGCTAACTACATAAACAGCCCGTAGAACGGTGTAAAAGTAGCCCAATTCGGCGGGAAAACCACTGACCTGGCTAAACCGTCACATCATCCAAATTCATACACTTCACATGTGATTGGAAACAAACAGAAGAGAAACTGGTATTTATAAACATTATTGAGAATGTTTCTTCATGTACGGATATGACTGCAATCCTATGTAGCAAACACAGATGTGTCAAGCTGCCATTTTTACACAGACAGGCACTCAGGCATTCACTTCCCAAAATTATTTGCATGCTATCTCTCTCTCTTTATCAAACACACACACACACACACACACACACACACACACACACACACACACACACACACACACACACACGTTTCCATTTTTTTATGGGGACTCTCCATAGGTGTAATGGATTTTATACTGTACAGACTGCATGTTATTGTCCTACATCAACCCTACACTTAAACCTACCCATCACAGGAAACTACTGGCATTTTTAGATTTTCAACATTTTTTTACTCTGTATGTTTTATAAGCTTGTTTCCTCATGGGGACCTAAAATGTCCCCACAAGGTCAAAATGTACTGGTATTCCTATCCTTATTCCAAACGTGATAAATACCAGATGCACACACACACGCATACAAATAACAGCCATAATAAGTTTACCAATAAGTATTGACTCAGTAAACATTAAAAACTAAAAAATATGGCCAGTTACTTTTCAATGCTACAAAGTCCTATACACAAAAAAAAAATCTGGTTTAAATTCCAATTCATGTTCAAATAATACTTATCTCTAACTATAAGATATAACAAGAAGCACATTATATAGCACAAAAAATAATTCATTTTTTTTATTTTATTTGACAATTTAGTTAAACATTTTTAATTAAGCATGAACATTATAATGAAAATTATAAATATTTCCTGTAGTAGAAATAATGAAATATGATAAGATGATATGAAATGTTTAATCCGACAAAAGCCCCCTTTTAAAGTAAATAACCAAATAAATATGAATAGCTCTTGACTTAATTATCGTTTTATTTTGCTCTCAACATTTCATGTGCTTACAAAACTGATTTAATTATATTATAAGCAAATGAAAATCATATTTCAGAGAACTATTTTAAACTCTAATTGGCCTGCTATTTCATTTCTTGTGAACTGCAACCATAGCTCTTCAACCAAGTCATAATTTCAATAACAAAGAGCCAGCAAGAGTTAATTATATACAAATGACACTTGTTTTCTTGAAAGATATGATTAGCACTGTGCCTGCTCCAAAAAGCTCCACTCCACAGAAGATAGGACACATGACAAGAGCGGCACTGCCTCTTTTAGATCATATCATTTGGCTCCAAATGTTCATATATCTTCTTAAAGAGTACTGTGACATTTACTGCAGGAAGGAGGCCTTCCAAAGGTTTGAGGGCATGGCAGAGAGTGTGAGTGGGAATTGGTACGCCGGCCTGGAACCAAGTTTTTTTCGCTTTGACAAGATGCAAAGGGTTACATAGAGACAAACAGTCCCCAAGATGACGTTTATTAATACACTAATCGCTCTCTCGAAGCAAAGCAAACATTCATCTTGATTACAACTTAAGTGATTGCTAAGGAAATGGAGCTTTATATATGCCATATATGTGTCATTTAAAATGATAACATAACATGCCTTTATTGCGAGACTGTGTTTGCTCTATATAGCTAATTCAGGTGATTACAGTGGAGCCATCTACAGAGACTGCTTGTTGTTGTTGGTATAGCGACGACTGTTAAAACTCTAAGCATGACATTTGTCTAAAGCTGTCAAGAGTCCGCCGAAAAGACAGAGGTATTTCAACATACGATATTGCAAACCGCTGATCTCACACAAACTTCTACATCCTCTAAAGCAGAAGTTTTAGTTCAATGTGGTGAAAAGAACCAAAGACAAATAGGAACAATAAACAGGGGAGATGTCTGACATAAGTTGATACGTGCATAAAATATGCTTCCCTCAATATTTTTAGACCAACGCACATTGCATGAGAAGTATCTTTTCTAACCGAAATCGGGTTAATTCTGTCCAGCAGCAACTGGTAAGTGGAAGCAGGAGGAACAGAGAGAGTAGGTTTCATCTGCTGGCAGCTGGTACATTTTCAGTTCACTTTTGTCACGTAAATATATTGGTAAGCTGGCATTTACATGTACTCAGAGGATGAGAAAGGAGTGTGGGTTAGCTCAAAAATCACCTAGATGCATACACATACACACACACATGTAGTGTTTCCATGTTTTATGGGGACTTTCCATAGGTGTAATGGTTTTTATACTGTACAGACTGCATGTTATTGTCCTACACCAACCCTACACCTAAACCTACCCCTTACAGGAAGCTATTGGCAGTTTTAGATTTTCAAAAAATTAAATACTGTATGTTTTATAAGCTTGTTTCCTGATGGGGACCTTAAAAATGTCCTCACAGGGTCAAAATTTACATGTGTTTACTACAGTAATAGCAATAAACTATGCATAAATACATATAATTACATATCAACTAACCCTAAACCAAGCTCTCATCCTAATCCTTACCATATAGTAATTAGATCATTAATATTGCTCAGTACTGAAATCTATAATTATACTATAGCAAGGACACCTTAAAATAAAAACTGTAATATTAATTAAAATCTAAAAACAAACAAACAACCAAATATCTGTTAACATGCATGTGTTCCCATGTTTTATAACAATAGGATGTCTGATTTAGAAACGGTTCTTTATCATTTTTTTCCATCAAAAAGATTCACAAAACAGCCTTAAAAAAAACTGATAAATTTGGGGTGAGCATTACCATGTATTACACACAAACTGTATAATGACCTAGATATCACTTTGTAAAGGTCAAAATAATAAGTGAAGCTGGAAAACATAATTTGCAAACATTACTAAATAAGATAGAAAATTCAAAGTTGGATATGCATGGGTTCAAATACATACGGTGACCTGGGGTCACTTTAAGTGTCTATGGTCTGTTTAAAGGACATTTCGCAATCACTAACATGAGTGATCACATCATCTGAGAAAAGGTCCAGAGGTTAAGTGAAGGCACAGAGTCTAAAACATGCCATGGATGAACTGAAACTTGTTAAGAAGATCACAACACCACAGAAGGAAGCAGCGATAGGTTGCGACCTCTGGGTCAGCTGAGCAGCACTGTGTGTGTATGACTGAAAAAACGTATCAGAAACCCCCACCCTACACAATGTGTTTGTGTGGCTTCCCTCTCACTCTTGGTTCCTTGTCTACAGGGGAAGCGGGACAGTGCCAGGGTGCAAAGTTTTATGAGTTGGTCTCGACCGAACTCACCACATTCCCACCGTCCTGCAGCCGAGGGACGTGACTCTAGCCACGCCGGAGCTGCAGCCAAACCACAGCTCACTTAAGGTCACACACAAAAACTCTCATGCTTTTTTTCCCCCCTCTATGCATATATCTGGCATTTTGACCAACATGTGTTGAGAGTCTCAACTTTCATAATCAGTTCTACGTTGGTTAACGATGACTCAACAATTCGAGTGAACAGACAATACAAAAACAATTAACATGCAAACAGAACCACTTCTGCAATATTTGGCAATATTGTGTAAAATACATTAATATCACAAAACAGTACAATACAACAATATCACTACCTTTTAATTTATCAGATGGTGGTGCCCAACCGAACAGTAGACATATATACTAAATTGTGCACAAAATGAGCTTATTTCAAATTTGCCTGCATCGTGCTGTTGCGATAAGCTGCAGTATGTGGTTTTGTATTGTCCTTCTGAAATACACAAGGCACTCTCTGAAATAGATGTCATCCGGAGGGGAGCATGTCTTCTTCTAAAACCTTTACATACCTTTTAGCATTCATAACGCCTTTCAAAATATGCAAGCCCATACCATCAAGAGACGCTGGCTTTTGAACTGAACACCGATGACACGCTGGAAAGTCTCCCTCCTCTTTAGCCCGGAGGACACGGTGTCTGCGATTTTCAAATTTGGACCCATCTGACCATAGAAAAATTTTCCACTTTGAATAGAACTTCTGGACCGTATTCACATATGTCTTCTTTTTGCATGATTTAACTTATTTAATTGGCAGCGACAGAATAATGCAGATGAATGGCGCAGTGTCGTCTGAAGGCTCGAAGACCACGGGCATCCAACAAAGGTCTTCGGCCTTGTCGCTTACACGCAAAGATTTCTCCAGTTGTTCTGAATCTGATGATGTTATACACTGTAGATGATGAGATTTGCAATACGACATTGAGGAACATTGTTTTTAAAGTATGCTTTAGCTAATCATGTTACAAACATGATAAATTAAATGATTTGCTAGATGTTTTTCCAGCTCCCTGGTAAAACTGGTGTAGAAGGACACTTCATAGTGACCATATCTGGCAAACTGTCCAAAAAAAAATGTCCAAAGACATGAGGCTAAAAAAAGTAATATTTCGAGTCTTAAATGTAATGCAATACACCTGTGTATGTGGGAAAAATAAAATAAGATTTTACTCACGTTCATATGTCATACAAATCTACTAAATAAACTACTTAACTTTTGGTTGTTTTTTTGCCATTTTTGAAAAAAAAAGTGTTTAGTAACAGCATACGGTTTTAAAACAAAATGAGGATGAGTAAATGATGACAGATCTTTAATTTTGGGGTAAACTACTCTAAATCGAGCAGTGTTCTCTCAGGGTCTATGAGAAGGTGGGCATCTGCTGAATCATAAACAGTCAAGCATGAATGCTGACCCCTTGCTGCATCATGAACGTACCCCCACAGTATGACTCAGATGATGCCGTTAATAAGCTGTTGGGTCTCGCTGGCCGAGACTGCTCACTTCTTTCGCAGGACCAATCCCACGCTTGGATCTCTCACCTCACTACGCCTGCAGAACGGCAATCCAGCGGGTCAGACTCAACGAAACCAACCTGAGCCTGCTTAGCTTCCGGAGCTACCAATCCAGATACTGTGGCCAAAAGAAAACTACAATAACGTTGCAAAAATGTGGCAGCAATACGACCCTCAAATAGCTGGAATCACATTAGCTTGACAAAGGCCAAGCAACGGTTTTCTCAGCCAACTTCAGACTCTGGGTTTATGAGAGCGGACATGAGGAATGTTTGCGGCTATGCATGCATGATTTACACACAATTAGTGGTGACTAATATAAGCATGCAAATTATTATACATGTAGATTAATATCAGATTTGCTGAGGCCAACATCTAAAACTGATTATCTGGATTTGATCTGTTTGAGACGGGCCATGTGTTTAATGATACATTGGCATATGCTCCCAGACTTTCATCAATGAGAGGTTTGACTTTTGAGGTGTGACTGTCAGCCAATGGCAGTTTGGATCATTATATTAAATTACAATATATTTGGCATGTAAGTGTTCCAAACCTAATTAAAATTCCCTGTACTACCCTATCCACAGTGATTTACGGTGTCCCCAAGGGCAGACATATTCGTCTTCATTAAAGAAGATACATATATCACACTTACTTCTTTATTGGCCAAGTATGCAGTTAGTACTCTTCGCGTCCTCTCTTTTTCCACAGGTGTAAATGATGATGAGTTTAAAAAGCTGTGCGTTGAGATGTTGTAGTTGAAAATAAAACTCCATCTTTCCAGTAAACTGACCGCTAAAGGGGGGAAAAATCAGAAAAAAAAAAACCCTCAGGAACCTGTTAAAATGTCACGAAAAGGACTTCCTTTTCCTTTCGCGCGATTAGACCGCCATCTTGTGGCGCCGAATGTCATTACTTAAAAGTACCGAGCTATATGATGAATTTCACCGAGACCTGTTGAACAACGAAAATATTGGAAATCAAAACCAAATATAATTTGACTAAGTGTACGCTATGTTATGGCCAGCTTAGGTAATTAATAAATACTAGTTGACCAATAAAGCAAAACCGTTTTTTATTAGCATGCTTTTATGCTACAATGCAGGCCCGTGCAAATATATACACATAATTCAGAACTTTAAGTATATTTATATTTAGTATCTTTATGTATAATTAAGTATCTTTAACGTCTAAATAAATATAGCCTGATGCCGTTAACAAAAAATACACGGATGAAAAAGAACATGTCTAAAAAATGTCTAAACTGCACGTAATAGCTTGAAATATAATGAAAAGAAACAGAACTGTTCAGTCATGAGGTAGCCGGTATGTCACGTTATATTCTACAAGATAAATTTACCACTTACTGTCAATTCATTCCTCAGATGAGCATTTTGAAAAATTGTATGTGTGACTCAGTTTTTTCGAACAAATCTGTAGATACACTTTTAGATCGTAGAAGCAGGCTATTTATAAATCAAAAAACAACAGAAGTCCAGAGAATGCCCATTTAGGTAAAGCAAACGTTGTTTATGAGTTGCTAATATGCTACAAATGGACTACAACAAGTTGTTAATTTGTCGTCAAGAATGCAAACACATCCTTTTAGTAATTTATTTAGCAATGCAGGCTATATTTTTAACAATACACACTGGCAGCAAAATTCTAGTTTGAAGTATCACTATGTAATTAGTTAAAGAACAAAATCTGAAGCAAGGCCTGCGTGAGGCCTGTGGTTCACATTATTAGAAAACCACCCTTATAAAATCCCATAGGAAATTCAGGAACCCAAAATGCTAATTATATAGTTTATAACTGCAAAGTGTGTGTGTGTGTGTGTGTGTGTGTGTGTGTGTTAAAATAGAACTGTAAGGAATTTCTATTTATAATAATTATAATACCCCATTACTTAAATTCATATCAAACTATATCAGTTTAAACATACATCAGTAAAAAAGTATACCTATTTACTCAAACACTTCAGTGTTGACAGAGGCCAGCAGTTATTCCATTTCTCTGAATCAAAATAAACCAGTTACGCCATGGACTGCAGGGTACCCTAAATAGTAAATATTTTAGGTCTGTCTGCGGAATATCACTAGATCTTACCTGGAGGTCCAGAGGAAAAGCCAAGTATAGTGGTAAGAAGATCTGGGTTTCTTGACGCCTAAACAAGAGCCTATAAAGGCCCTTGGGGCACAGCAGCCATCCTCTGTTTTCCCTTTAAGAATACATTTTCTTCAAAAAGAAAAATATCAATTGAATGATTCTTTACTAAATTACTTTTGCAGCAGAAATGTGGTTTTCCAAAAATTACAAAACGTATTTCGTGTAAACCATTATTACCTCTCAATGTTGATAAAAAGGACATTTGTTCTAATTCCCACCTGTCGGAACATGCACATTTCTCCTTATTTCCATTTATCAATACTATAGCACACACACAAATATGGAGATATAATTTTAAAAACAAATATGTAATTGAAAGAAAAAAAATCTTCGTCTTTCTCCATCTTTGTCCCGGTTAGACATGGATATAATACAATGATGTGTAGCGTGTGTGTGTGTGATAGAGGAGGGAAAGGGGATGAGTCACTCCTGTGAGTCATTAGTTCTATGGGGACAGCAGCAGCACAATCAGTGTGTGTGTGTGTGTGTGTGTGTGTGTTTTATAGGGGAGAGAGAATTTAAGATGCAGGGATGCACAGCTGATCGGGGACCTAAATAGATTTCCTAATTTTAGAAAGCATAATGTCTTTAGGACAAATAATATGCGATTTCCATGCATTATACAACATATTAATATCTAAATATTTGAAACAAGCATTAGGTTGTTAGGAGTTTAGTTGAAATGACAATTTTAAATCAAGATGATCGGCATTATTATAAATTCTGACCTAAATGGAATAGCCTACAGAGTAGCAATAGAATGGGTTCTGTCAAACCTTAAAGATTTAAAGCTCTCATCCACAAATCAAAGTCACGACTGTATGAATTAGATATGAAATCAAGAGAAGATAGCTTGGAGCAACATTAAACCTTTGTGGAGTGACAAAAAAAATCAACAAGTGGAGGGAAGGCAAACAAAGACCCTAACATACCAGCCCGTGTGGTGGGTGTTTTTTTTTTACGCCATGGCCACGGGCCTCTCATTTGGAGGATTGATATGCCATATAATGGCAGAAGCAGAATCAAACAGGCATTGGTATATCTTCTCTGCCTACGTAAGAAAACGTTTGTTCCAGCACATTCATGACTCACAAACCTGCCGCTGCATTCAGAGACCTCAGCATACGCAAACCCACAACGCACCAACATTTCCAGCCAATAGTGGTAGAGAAATATCTTACAATTAGGCAACACAACTGACATCTGCTTAGAAAGCAGTTAAAAATAAGTTATTTAATTGTTGAAATCAGTTGTCAGTTGAATGAACCTTGAGCTCATTTTGTGGCATATTTTATTTAAAATCTATCTATCTATCTATCTATCTATCTATCTATCTATCTATCTATCTATCTATCATTAATTACATAATTTATAAAGATTATTTTTTAATCTCAAAAAACTGTATGGAGTATGCCTTATTATAATACCAGATTTCTTGAATCTGATATACATGAAGCTCATATGGATTTAAACATAGGTTATACAAATATTAATTCACATATTTACTAATAAACTAACATATTGTAAATGAGTTAAGAAAGTACAACATATGACATAAAGCATATACAATTTATCATTTGTACTATTTGTAAATGTGGTATCCAGCATCGCTTCAAATCAAAACCAATAGAATATGCGATCTAACAGAATTAATGCATATTTATGACTTGCAGCTTTAAAACATGAGCCTTTTGAATTGTTTACTGGAGCTGTAGACACAGCAGATCTGAGTGAATTGAGATGATAAAAGTGGTTTTCATGGTGGAGTAAGTCTCGTTACTCCATGGTGCTTTTCCCGGACCTGCTCCTTTGCGCGCTGGCCCCTGGAGAACAGGTTAAGATGAAAGACTGACGCATTTCCCTGAAGCCTGAGATACGGCTTTGCATCTGCCTCTTGTTTTACGCTCCTTAACGCTTTTTTTTTCTTGATAAAGCACATCGCCAGTGACGCATTCTGTCAAGCTGTTTTTTTTTTTTTTTTTTTTTATTAACCAGAGTAGCATTTAAACTGATGTATATAATGATAAACCATTATGAAGTCAATGTGCTTTAATGCATGCTACCATTTCACCACTCACTAAATAAATGAGTCAGTCCGAAGGTTTTTGTAGTCAGGCAGTGAGTCATTAGAAAATGTTTTTTTTTTTAATAGTTTTTTTGGAAAGTGCTGTGCGTTTCATGAGACAAGCCAATAACACCTACACCAGCACAGGATGACATCCTTTCCAGAATGTCTTTGCTCAGAAAACATGATGACTGATGGAAAACTTCTGAATTAAAAGCCATAAGTCACAGGAAGATGTATGCCACTTGCGGAGGCACGTGCAATGTGTTTTCGTATATAAAAGGGGACACATGCACGGCTGGTTATCTCCTCAAGTGCCTCACCGTGGATGAGAATATCCACTAGGCTTTATAGATTCTGGAATCAGTAGATGGATTTCCGATGGTGAGTACATCTATAAAACATATACTGTATTTTCTTCTGTTAAAAATAAATAAAATGGTTTCTAATATCAACACACTGCAAATGGAACATTTTGATGCTCAAATTTCAGAAATCTCAAAATGTTTAGGTGTTTATGATTGCTGTGGAGTAGTGAAGCTCCATTTGTAGTATAATGTTAATTAGTAAAAAAATATTTTTATTTGTCCCTTCTAAAAAAAAAAAAAAAAAAACCCAAAATGTTTACACATGTACTGTTTTAACAGTATAGCCAAAAAATGTAGATTGTATGCATGTGACTGGAATTTTGGTGTCAATACATATCTGTTTTTAAAACTTAATCACCACAACATCATTAACTCTAAATTTACCAGCATTGCGGCTCAAATAATACACTATTTTAACAGAAATAAACTAAAAGCAAGCATTCTCCTTTTAAATCAAAGTGGCACAATTTACTATTGTAAGTGTCTCCTTTGGCCTAAATCTTTGCCATGCTTTTTTTTTTTTTTTTTTTTTTTTAAGAAAGCAAGGGATCACTCAAAATTACATTTTCTTTTTGTGATAAGCAATATTATGCAAAAGATACCATCTACTAAGCTACTGGAATATTCCTTTAAAGAACACTATTTTTTTTAAAAGGCACAGAAGAGACAAGGCACAAAAAGGAATGTAATACAGCTACAAATGCTATTCAGATTGAATTATCCACTATTTGTTAACATGAAAACATGATTTCTACTTTGTAAGACATGACTATTTAGGTTTCCCCGGCACAAGTCAAATCGTGTCATTGTTCTTTGTCTTGTAAGTTCAACAAAGCATCGCCAACTGAACAATATCAAATGATCCGACAGTTGTCATGCATGTTGTCTGCGTGCTGCGCCGCATGTCAATACATTTCAGATAGAGAGGGGATGCTCTGCACCACAAGGCAGATTGCACCATATCTGTCAGAGGAATGCCTCAGTGCGGCTCAATTTATGCCACGGCTGAGGAGAAGTGAAAGAGGGGGAACGACAGAGCGTGAGAGGAAGAGATGGAGAGAGAATACTGATGACTGACTGATAGGGGAGGAGGAGGCAGAAACTCTGCAGGTGGATGCTGAGCCCCATGGAGCCTCTCTGACAGATGCTGGGGCTGCATGGTGGGGAACCGGGCAAGCCTGCTCGGAGTGCTTTGGAGACAGCAATCCACAAAAGACACAAAAAGAGTGGGTATAGAGAGCGAGGCAAGGGAACATGCTGTTTAAGTAGGGCAGAGACTGGGGCAAAGTGAGGGAGATCAGGAGGGATGGAGGTAAGGCTCTCAATGACGTACTACTATTTCATATTTAATTCACAAGACTAATTATGCCCCGCTAGAGATGGCGGGAATCAATGGCTGCCTCTGGATCAGCATGACCGTGATTGCTTCAGAGTGCACATCTTTTATTAATGGCACTCTCATAAGTTTGCATAGCTCATGCTGCGTTTCTGCCTTGTTTTCCAACACGATCAGTTCGCAGCTACGGGAGACTCGTCTTTGAAGAAGTCTGTGAAGACTGAAGAGAATGGGGACTAAAGATTGCTGGGTTCTAAAACTACATCAGTTGTGCCGCCTTTGACAAAAAAAAAAAAAAAAACGGTCTGGTTTAAATGTATATTGTTACTATAATTGATGTCAAAAGGGCCGTTCATGTTCTATATGTAGAAATGTATACACACAAATGTTAAAACATATAAAAAAATGTATAAAAAGTAAACCAGGAATACATTTTTAGGCCCACTTACAGTACTTTTAAGTAGACTCAAAAGTATATATTATATACAAGTCTTCTTTGTCTACTTATACACACTTGTACAACTTCAAAAACCATGTATGTATTGGATATGTATAGATTTATAATTAAAAAAAGGTATAAAATGCATGCAAACACACACACACACACTTTTATAGCAAATTTTTCCAATTTACACACACACACACACACTTCACTGAAAGTTGAGAAGCATTACAATTACTGCTTTTATGACCTATACCTATATTAACGCAAAGAATTAAATTGAAATGTTGGCGAATGTGAACTTTGAAGAAGGCAGAACTTTTAAGAATGTCAGAATTATGTGGAGTAATCAGTGAAAATCACAGGTGATTCATCAGAGACGTATGCTGTGTGTGAGCGTAAGACTCCAATCCCAGGTACAAGGACGCAAATGAGAGCAAATAAATCTAAGTGTCAGGGAAGAGGTGAATGAGGTGGTTGTATGTGTGGGCGATCATGTTTAGCAGAGAGTGGGATCAGGAGAGTGTGGGTGGAAGTGACAAGAGAGGAGAGAAAGTGACAGGGGAAGTACGAGGGATTGGCATTGCCGACGAGAGCTGAAAGCCAATCGGTGTGAGGTGAATCATAGTGAGCAAAAACTTCACACCGACAGGCTGCGTGTTGGGCAAACACACACGCCATTCCCAATTCCCATTCTCTGAACGCCCGGCTGCTGCTAAACTCTAGTTAACGTTCAGAATCAGAATCAGGATATGAGACATAATCTATAACCTTCATAGCTGAATGAGAAAGAACAATACATTTGATTTCAAAACAGGGTGATACAAATCTGCTTTGAATCATATATGGTTTAAAACGCTTCTAAAAAAAAAGAATCCTATTTGTGATATTAGTTTTATTATATTTTTTTTTGTAAAATGCTCATGACCTGTTCTACAAAAATTGTATATAATAACTTTTAAAAAGTCCAGTAGCCTATGTAATAAAAAGTATTAAAATATGTGTGTTTTGAATGGATGTAACTATATATAATATAAAAAAAAGTTATTTTTACATTTTATAACTAAGAGGCTTAAGTTTTTATGTCACATGGCAATATAATGCTTTTCAATAAGTATGTTGGACGTTTTTCAGTTTTTCTTTCTTTTTTGTTAAAAATACTTAAAATATCATAATCCAGGACTGCTTCATTGCTTTAATTTTCCTTTATTGGCATACTCATTATTTTTATTTTAAAAACTTCAGACTTTTTTATCTTCCTTTTTTAGTCTTTAGACAGTTACACTACTTAGACATGCTAGTAAATATTCCAATTGATTTAGGTTCAAGAACATGAACAAATACACGTTTATGATAGAATGCACTCATACACTATACAAAACGCCGCATAATAGCTGAATTAAACAAATATTCATAAGATTGCTACGCGTAGTTCACCAAAAGACTGTAAATTCATTTTCCATTGCAGACCTGTATGCTTTTATACACCGAGACGCAAAAAATGATTTTTTTGAAAAATATCTGTTTTTTGTTCACACATCAGAAGACAATGAACAACTGAACCGTTGTCATTCCATAGTTCTTAAAAACATATTCTTGTGTTTCACAAAATAAAAAAAATAATCATAAAAGGTTAGAACGACCCGAGTGTGTGTAATTGGTCAGAGAATGTCCATTTTCTGGGTAAACCATCCCTTTAAAAAAAAATAAAAATTCCCCCCCAGATGCCATAATCCCACTCTGTTAGCGCTGTGACTCGTGAATAATTCAAATAAAAAGAATATTCTTCGTATCATCTGTGGACCCGAGTCGTGAAGGTCTTTTACGCATTTTCTGTGTGACCCTCTCCATCCAGCACGCGCAGCCCGCCGAGTGACGTCATGCAGCACGTCCGAAGCGCGAGGCTGCTGATGTTTTTCAATGAATGAGATCCCCCTCCCATCTGCATTACTATCACTACAGGCTGTCTATAAATTGCGAACGATGGGAGAACCCGTTAAATTTCACGAGTGTCATCGACGGCAAAAGAGTGAGTGGATACGTCCAGCGGAAGACGTCGCACCTGCCATTCGGCGTCGTTTCTCGTCGGCAGAGGTAACGAACGAGCCGCCGAAGTTGACAGGTAACGCGGGTACTTCGGCGATGCTAGCCGAGAAGTTTCTTGAGGTGCGTTCGGACCGCTTTAACAAGAGGTAAGTGACTTTTCTGGCGATGAATGCTAGGGATGGGATGAAACAAAAACAACGATTCTCACGTTGTCGTTTTTTGAAAAACGAAATAATTCAGGACGTTAGATATATTGAGATATATACGAGATTTGTGCTGTGTCGATGGTCTTTCCGGTTATATTTCATGGATGTGAGCGACTGAAAGTTACTGCAGTGTGACTCACTTTTGCGCACATGTGCAGTGATAGATCAGAAACCAGGGAGTCTCTTAGAAAGTCAAAGACACGTCTAGTCCTGCGTTAAGAAACCGTATCGTTTCATTGTCTAAATTGTATTTTTAATTCTTCGTATTCTTTAAAAAAAGCGTTAGAACTCACATCAGCCCTAACAAGACAACAAAAACTAACGACTTGCAATCTGAGCCATATATTTTTTTTTTTATCATACCAGTATAGGACTATTGTATCACACGAATGGTGGATGCATTAAATGTATTTGTTAAAGTCGTGATGTAGCCTACGAGGAACGAAAAAACGAGTCAGGGAAATTTTCAAGGTTGTGCGCTTTGGATGCTGTATTACTAAACGTGAACACGAACCAGTGCTTGAAATGTACGAGGCGGCCAAATGTGATAAATGTCATATTTCTAAAGCACTAGAAACATCTCTGTACAAAAAAAGATATTCGTATTTGCCGGCTGCTACGGGCTTATTTCACAAAGACCTTAAATAAGCGCAAATGATCGTTAAATAATTTCAAAACGTGAAATGCGTCGATATATTACATGCACTAAGATAAAGCGCTTAAATCTCAATCGCGTTCATATAACGCATGCATGTGGCCAGCTGTTCTTTTCCGCGCGACATGATTCGTGTTATCTAACGCTTGTCACTTGCCATTTCCGACTCGCACACACTTCCGTCGAGGGGAAAAAAGACGAGCCTATGTCGCTCTGTGCCTCTCTCCAGCTTCTTAATTTTGAATTTACAATATCGTGACGTACTTTCAGATGAAGTCAATCCTGCGTCATTCCTGCGCACACGCCGACGATTTCCAGCAGCCCGTCGGGATCTCTTAAAGAGGCAGCGCGCGTGTTGCGCATGCGCAGCTGTCCACCTAGCGCCCCGAGAGGGGTCGCATTGCGGGAGGTAGGGGGTTTCTGAGGGGGTGGGAACAACGTGGAGAACATCCAAAACTCTCCACACCAGCTTTGCAGAATAATATGGCTTTGAAATCACGCTTTTGCCATTATCTCCTCACTGGCATCACGCAGGGATTACCCCTCACGCTAAATGAACAGGAGACTGTATGAGGGAAAAGGCTAAAAATAAATCTCGTGATGGGTTCTAGTAACGCAGGCAAGCACAGATAAGTCGCTACTTGAACTTACTTCATTTCCAAAGAATAAAATTAAAGGAGTAGATTTAAAAGAACATCAAAATTTAAACTCAATCGCTTCCTCTTACTTCCCTCCCTCTGTGCATGTGCCACATGGTTAATCCTGACTAATCAAACGGACTTAACAGGGTTTATATATTATTATTATTACTAATTATTTATTATTTTTCATCACAAATGTTTTAAAGTGGTACAAATCTATTGCAAAATGAATCCCAGTCAGCACCATGGACAGCGCACCCAACATAAGCACTTCAAGCTGAAAAACAAAAAATAATCTTCACTTGAACCTTAAATGAATAGTTTACCCAAAAATGAAAAGTCTTATCAATTACATACCCTCATGCCGTTTCAAACTGGTGAGACTGTTTTTTTTTTGGAACATTAAATAAGATGAAATGCTTCAGTGTTTTTTGTTCCTACAATGGAAGTCAATGGTAACTAAAACATTTCGGCTACATTCTTTACAATACCTTCTTATATGTTCTGTAACATTCCCTCAAAAAGTTTTGAAACGACTTGAGAGCGAGCAAACTCTAGCAAAACTTCCCCCAAAACGAAACACTCATTCTCAGGTTCTGTGGCTTGCTTTCAAAATTACTTTTGTGGCAAAATAAAAGTGAATGATGACTGCCTCACATCTGTGTCTGTTCTACATAAATATACTTTTGGGTTTTTACAATGGGTTTGATTTGAAATAACCTCAAGATGAAGCAAAAAATCTATTATTGGCTTACTATTATACTTTAAAAACTGATTTAACCAGCATATAGAGAAGTCGCATTGTTTTCTGTCAACTAGCAGTGTCTTTCGTAAGTCATGTTTTTTTAAAAAAAAATCCGCAATGCAAAAGTGTTCTATGACTTGACGGCACTTTAAACCGCTCGCCTGTTTGAATGATGCAAATGAAGGCCACTTATAAAAGCTCACAGAGTTAGTCACAGTGCGTTGCATAAACAGAAATACTGAATAACACAACAGCGACAGCAAAACAATTCTATATAATGACTACGGGGTCAAAACCAAGCACCACCTCTAAGTGACACTTTAGTTTTTCCTCTCAGCTCCGGCGGCAGTCGGTTTATGATGTCACGACACATAACATCAAGAGCCCGGACGTCAGAGCGTGATACTGAATTAGGCTTGCATAACCCCTTACCATCACAACCACCAACAGCTAATATCCTGGGAGTGAGTCAGTCCGATAATCTCCACTGCAATCAATACAGAGTTGTGGAAGCAGGCCATGCCATTATGGACTCTCTGGGCCAGAAAAACTGCTTTCCTATTTATAGCTGCCATCCGAGATGCCTCGCTTATTGTTTAGAGAGATATACAGATAGTTATAGAGCTCTTTTGTGGATCGAAATGCCTCTTCTCTGATTTTAAAAGATTTTTTATTTGTTTTTAAGGCTCGGAAAATCAGATGGATAACAGTAAAAACATGCAAAAAGTACAATCGGAAAGCGTGCATTCGTTCAAGGTCAGTGCATCAATACCTTGGCTCTAGACTGCTTACTGCTAAATGTGTCTGAAAGTACAGTAACAGTCTACAGTCATGGCTACTGACGTCTGGCAACCTTCCACAGGCTATTCAGCTGTTGAAAGAATATGGAGAACCTTGTAAAGTCCGCCCGGGCCTGGTTAGTACAGCTTTAAGAACGCTGAGCAGGAATCTGTGTCATCTACCCTGGAAACCCCTGTGCTGAATATGTGAGCCGTGTCGTAGCCAGCCAGCCAATCAGGTTAGCTCGTCTACAGTTTCCATTGCAAACCCTTCTTTCCTCTCTTGCTGTCTCCATGGCGACCGTGGCATTAGATTGTTACTGTAGCAACAGCACTTCTGGTAACAGTCTACAGCCATGGTCGCTAGGGGGCAGAAACCTCAGCATCTCACACATCCATTCTCTAAATGTTTTATAAGCCACAAATGATCTCAATTCTGCTAGAAATGTGTTCTTGTTAATTGAAGTAATTTTTTGTCCTGTATTTAATACATTAATACATTCAATACTGTACAATAATGTATTTTTTTATTTACTCAATTCATACCAGTGTGAATTATGTATTTTATTTTATTATATTTGACTTTATTGTTATTTGATAGATACATCTTTCTATCAACTCAGACACTTGGTTTGATTTTTTTGACTTTTTTTTCATTTGTTATTTTAATTTTATCCAGTATTTAGAGCATTACTAAATTCACACTAGGGTGTGGTATTGCAATATATATATATATATATATATATATATATATATATATATATATATATATATATATATATATATTTCCATTAACTAGTGTATTTCCACACACTACACACAAAAGAGATATGAAAGTACTTATTTCTGAGTGCATATTAAGGTATCCCCAATGTAATGTAATTTTGCATCATCCCACTTAATTAATTTGTAAAAAAAAAAACACCAACTGACCTTTGACATTCTATTTTCATCATACAGTACATGACCTAAATGTAATTTTGCATATTAATTAGGATGGGTAGTGTGAGAACTGGGACACAGCCAGAGTGATCACTTGGGCGGTCAGCTCCTGCCTGTGTTAAGGTGCTACTTTCTGCTGTATATTTTGTTATTTAAAGGTTATTTACAGTAAAATGTAACGTTAACTCAAACGCCAAATCTTAACTCCTCAGATTTGGTCGCATATTTATACATTAAGTTCTGGAAAGACATTTATATATTATGAATATATATTACACTAATATACTAAAATTGCTACATGTTTGCCGGTTGTTAAATGGAAAAGTGCAAGTGTACAGTGGGGGCAGAAACATGGCATTCTGAAGTAGACATATTGAAATAATATTTTATTAGAAAAAATCTTTAATAATTGTTAAAAAATATTTTCTACTCAAAAATAATAGAACAAATACATACGTAAAAAAAGTTTGTTTAGAGCTGGAAGTAATATCTGTGGGACAGTGGCCTTCCCTGAGTTGCCTGTTCCCGATATAAGGAAGTAACTGTCTGATTTAGTTCAAATTTGGCCAATTATCAGACCACTACGTTTACTTTTTTACATACTGTATATCCAGCACTTAACTATGTTATCTGAATGTTTTGTCTATAGTCTATTTTTCACATGCACAATGTATAGAGTCTTTGCATGCAATAGATTTAGTTATATGAACTGTACTGCAATGTATAAAATACATGGTTATAATAAATAATTTCATAATTCAATGACATTCAATGATCTCTTTTGTTAATGCACAATTAATGATCAATTTGTACAGCTAGGCGAAGTAACCCCCTGTGAAGCAAATGTCAACATTATGCTTCAGAACACACACACACACACATACACACACACTTTTCTTTTATATTGAGCTAACCAAATGTTCTAAACACAAACAATTTTTAAACTGTTTAGTGCGTTTTTGTAAGCTATTTGGTTAATGAGAACACAGTGTTTTACACAAACACACATTCACATACACACACAACTGTGCTTTAAATGTGCTTCATAAATAAATATGAATCATCTTACAAGATTATTCCAGGGAAAGGGCATATTAATAAGCATTTCAGTAATATTAAAAAAAGAAAAGCATTTTGGTCTAATCCATTTCACTGTTTTTCATTAAACTAAAAAAATTGTAATTGGTTTTGACATGCATTCTGTATTTCTCTGTTAACTTAAGTCAATTAATTAAAGTCAATCAGAGAGAGTGAGTTTCTGTGAATCTGCATATTAAGTCTGGAGCGAATGGCCATAGGCTTTTTCATTAGTATGTTTAAGTAGACGCAGCAAAGGCATTTTAGTGAATTAAAATGAATAAACATGGTTTGAGATTACCGGGTTTACTACTTCTGCACCCTTGGAGGAACAATTAATGTTAAGTATAATTAGATGCGGTTGTACTGTATTCAGAAGTAAAGTCAAATCTGTAATATATTAAAATATATGTCAAATTGCATTTATATCTGTCTTGCAGGTGTTTTTCTACTAAAATGAGTATCTGAGATAAAGGTCATGCATTCTGCGTGCATGGAGCAGAAAAATCGCCAAATCATGACCAACCAGGGATGCAGTATTCGGATCGTCCTTCAAAAAAGCATCAAGAAGGATTGTTAACAGAAATATGCACAGTTCACCAAGGTAGTATTTCCAACAGCTGGCGATAATGCAAAGGGAGATGGTAAAGGAGAGAAGCAGCCAGCGGTGCTCGCCACTCAACTCTAGTACTGTTTGTTGGATTGTGGAGAGGTGTTTTTGGCCGTATCATACAGGACAGACTGACCTCCCACACATAATTACTCATCTCCTTTCAACACTTGATATTTCTCCCTCACTTTCACAGTACATTTTCATCATCTCCGACTACCCTCGTTTCAGCTCTATGCGTTTCACTTTAGCAGATTACAGTTGCTCTGAAATTATAACCCGAGGCTTCAGATCCCAAATCTAATGTTTCCTTTCATTCCTAACTGGACTGTCCTTTTGGTCTCTTTTGGTCCTCTAACTATATGGGGTAGAATTTATTTCATCCTTCTATGCTGTAAAACTAGAAAACAATGTTTCAGGTTTTACAGCACCATGTAGTTTGCAGTTCACGGGCCTATAACTAACTAAGGCCCAGATTTAATATGGATTCAAGATGGACTGAATAATGGCTAATAAACATTTATAGACCGCACACAGTTGCATAAGAGCAATACTATTGACATATTACCAAAATAAAATGACACAATAATGCATATAACTTATTGTAATGAAACACCACACTATTAAACACTACTTTAAAATTACATGTAGTATCATATTAAACCTAATGAAAAAAAAAGTATTATTTTGCACCTTAGAAATGTAATAACTATAGTTTTTCAGCCTGAATTACGGACTAGCTTTACTTTAGTAATGATTAAAGGGAACCAATGCGTTAGTTCACTTTAACAGTTCATTTATATATAGCAAATAAAACAATAAAAACACGATAACATAAAAAAACATTACATTTCGAAAATGCATCATTTACAATATACTTCAATGCATATTCAATAACACGTTTCACTGAGATTTTATGTATGTACTGGGATACATAGCCCACTATTATGCTAATCAAGTCTCGCTTCTGATTAAATAACACGGCAAATAACGATTCCCACTGGAAACCTTTATTGCCAAGGACATGGATTCATCTGATTCCAGGAAAGTGGTCTTAATTGTTTAACGGATAATTTAATGAGTCTGGAGTGCAAATGAATTGAGATGAAGAGTGGATCTAAAGCGATGCTGATGTTCAGCGTGTCTGCGGTCAGGTGTATCCCTGCTGAGAACGCTTCTGTTCCGCACAGTCACTGCGCTATGTCTGACAGAGATCCGGTTAATACATCCATTTTGTTCTTGTTTGTGGGTGGGTGAAGTGTGTGAAGATGAGTATACAATTAGGACATGGACGGTATACAAAAGAGGGAAATTGAGAAAATGGAAGCGAGCAAGACTAAGCTCAGAAACATGATAGCGACAGAGGTGACTCAGCGTTTCCTGTAGCAGGAAGATAAACACTTTGCCAGGCACTTGACGAAAGCGGCCCGCTCTCGCTCGAATCCGATCGCAACGGAGACAAAAGCCCAGATACAGATGTACACAAACACACACGCTGCACAATAAAACACACTCTGCCAAGATATAGGGCTTTTCATAGGCTAAGCATAGGCTGGATTTAAAAAAAGAAAGACTGGTTTTATATGAGTCACAGCTTTTACAAAAGCCATCATTTCTCTATTGTTACACTTACTGTCACATTGCTGGCACAATCGGCATAGTGTGGCGTCTTCCTGGCCACAACAGTTTCAGATATAGGGCTCTATTTCTAGAGACTGTCCTTATATAGGAACGCATGAAAAATCGACGGTCATATTAGAATTTTACAATAAAATTTACTTTTTAATGTTATCGGTATCAGTCTGACAAGTAAATAGTGCCAAAGTATTTGAAATAGTTTGCATTCAAAACATTTTTATCAAATGTTTAGTTAATCAGTAGGGGCCTATACAAAATATTTTCTTACATTTAGCATTTAAAGAAAGAAATGACTATATAATACTTTTAATAAAAAGTAACATTTACATGATGTTTTCTTAAAAAAAATTGTTATCAGTACTGATAAATTATAACTACACAATATTATATACTAGTAACTGTATAGTTTCTACATTATATTTTTAAATAAAGTTAATAATATAAGCGTCATACACACACACACACACACACACACACACACACACACACACACACACACACACACAGAATTTATAATATTATTAACTTAGCTTATTTAAATGGAAAATATACTAAAAAATGCAGAAACTAAATGCATTTATGTAATTACTGTACTGGTAAAAATGTCCATATTGGTGCATCTCTAAATAGTAGCATGATATTAGTATGTTTTTTGAAAATAAACCATAAACCTTCCCCACATCACATACAGAAACATAATAAATGTCTGAAGCTAAAACATGCTAAACAATACATGCAAAGAAAAAACCCTAAAAAGAACAAAATGAAAAAGCAGATAATTTGTGCAAATCTACTCAAGAAGGCTTGTCCTCTGAGGAACAGATGCACATATGGTAAACATCATGAGATTCTTGATGAACTTTTGCTAGTCCTCATGAGCTTAGCATGCATGCATTGGCAGAGAGACAGAGAAATCCGAGCATCTCTCGGCTCATCCTGTCAATTCTTGTGCCCTTCCCATGAGACAGGAAATGAATGCCTACAGCCACAGAAATGTGAGAGTGTGTGTGTGTGGAGGAAAGACGTCCTCATCACATCTGGAAGTGATCGCTACACACCAGCAACTAAAGCACATTGGGTTCTCATACACTGCCATGCAAAATAAAGAAATAAATCAATCAGCAACAGCAAAGAAGCAATGGCTGGACTATCAGGTAACACTGACATTATGATCAGGCACACAGCATCACCTAGTGGACATTTATAAATTGGAATACCTAACCTAAATAAAAAGTAAAAAAAGCTGCATTTAACACACAAGAAATCAAATAAAAAGTACTGAGCAAAACCTCCACTGATCCCTGCAGAACTTCAGCAACAAACTAGTCTTCCCTGCCTGTGGACGTGTTTTTATTATTTTGGTCAATTCTATTAGGTTAAAATACTACTAATAAATTACTACAAAATGTATGCAATGATAATTATTAGTAATAGAAATAAGTTTGATAACAAAAACAAGCATATTAAAAATATATAAAGATAATATAACTATTTTACAATTAATTTATTATGATTATTTATAAATTAATAACTAATAAATAATAATAATATTCAAAATATGTTGGACTAATTTAAAATAATAAATTAAAAAACAAATATAGTACAATTGTAAAAAAAAAAATTCCTATTCATTATTTTGAACTAATTCATAGCTAATGTTAACTATTCAATTATTCATATTTTATTAGTATTGTTGTTATTAATTAGAAATTAATAATGAACAAATAGTAAATAATAATTCTTAACAACTACCTTGGTATTAAAAATAAATAACTTAGGGATTCATTCAGGGAAAAGATGTAATTAATAGTGAATAGTGTTTCCTGTTGTAAAGTGTCCCCTTATTATTATTGATACTGTTGTTGCAATAAAAATGGCGACCAAATAAATGTTAAATCTACTGATTAGTAATCACATCCACATATAATCTTCTATTTACAAATCTCTTGATTTGAAAAGACAGATTAAACAAAAAACATATTTTTTACACATAGCATCTTTTCTAAAGAAATAATAAAGGAGACTGATTAAGAAAAGAAGACAACTAAATGGGGCTAAACTAGTTTGACAGAAGCCTGCATTGATAGTCTTACACGGAGTCAGCATCTTCAGAAACATGGCTTCTTTCCTGGACACAGATCATGTTTAGTCTCAGACTATGAATAATCACTACTGACAGCCAAAGTTCGTCCAAAGACCGTCTAATCCGCTTCAGGGAAATCGGCTCCATGTGTTTCAGTTGACCGCTGATCCATCCTGGATTTCATTGTTCAGTGATGATTACAAAAGACAAAATACATACTGGCATTCCTACAGCAGCAGTTAATCAAAGTCTGACAGCAAATTGTAAACATGTAATTTTATTTTGGGAGTAACTAAAACGCACCCTGCACAAAACATTCAAAAAGAGCTCCTTTCGCTTGGAGAACCTCTCATCCCGGCATAATGGGAAATAAAAAAGTCAGAATTGGAATTCAGAATAAGTATTATCTTCCTCCGCAGAAGAATAATTCTGAACATGCTCTCATTTCCCGCTGTAATTTTGAAAGGATGAAGGTCACTTATGCAAAGTGGCTGGCAGCTCATTTCTAAGTGAGGGACAAGATGATTACGTTAAACTAAAACCACCCACCCAGACATTGTGCATTCAGGGTCAGCGCTTCTTTTTCAACGGATTATGTCTGTCTTACACACACCAGTGACATGTCAGTGCACTAAACACACACACACACACACACACACACACACACACACACACACAGACTTCCTCACATTTTTGCATTTCTCTCTCTCTCTCTCTCTCTCTCTCTCTCTCACACACACACACACACACTTATTCTTTCTCACTTCAGTTTTTCCGTTTCTCGCCGTCTCGTGTCATAACGAGGGATGTGAAGTGTTGGGCTGGGATGTCAATAGTGAGATCTGATTGGCTCGCTTGTCTCCTGCAGATGTCCGCATTGATCAGTGGTTGGTCGTGCTGAAAGGGCTGCGTTTATTCCGGCTGGCAGCCGCAGGGGGCGCTCTTCTCAGGGCCACAGCTCCTCACCTGCTGACCGGCATCTGAACCCGCCTTCTGTGAGGAGACAAAGAGAGATTACTGGAAGTCCAGGAAAACTACAAAACAGAGGGTCATCGCCCCGCGTGGATTAAAAGACTCACACCGTCTTGTTTCTGTTGTACTGGTTTCTTGCTTTCTGACTAAAGCTATGATCTTGAAATCCTAAGCTGATTCTAGGTAATGAAAAGAAACGGCAGAAATGAGTTTGTCGCTGAATTCCCGGCAAATGCAACAAACTTAAAAAATGCAATTTTGTCACTTGAAAAGATTTTGTCACAGAAAGGCACTTGACCGTAGAAAGCAATGCCTTTGAGCTAGAATGCAGAAAATGTACCGCTATTAAATTCTGTCATCATTTCCTCGCTCTCATATTTTTTATTTTTATTTTTTTGGATATCCTTGATTTCTACTGTATGGACAAAAACAACTTCTTCTTTTATGTTCCACAGAAGAAAGAAAAGCATACAGGTTTGGAATGACATGATTGTGAGTAGATGATGATAATTAGCTCTCTTTAAGAAATTTAACATTTGTAAATTGTTAACACCTAATTTATGTAAGACACTGATAATTAACTTTAAACAGGCACTAACTGAATTAAAATTTATTAGAATTCATTTAAATTGAAAGAAGCTATTAAAAGCTATTCCGTTGAATTACCCTTTACCCAAATGAATTTACTACAGTTCATAGAATCCAATCTTTAAATGAATAGTATTAGTAAGACGGTGGTCACAACAAATAAACCATGGCCCTCATTACCATGCTTATGTGGTTTTTAAAATAAATAAGCAATAACAAACTATGGAATTTGTCATTAAAAAAAGTTGTAAATATATAGAAACTACTATTAAAAGTAAAATATTCCTCAATATTTAATGTCACTGTGTCACTATTTCCTATATGTCCTTACCTTTCTGGGCTCTGAAAGCGGTAGTTGCATTACTGTTTATGCAGGATCAGAAAGCTCCTGGATTTCATTAAAAATATTGTAATTTGTGTTGAAGATAAACAAAGGTCTTATGGGTTCAGAACAACATGAAAGTGGGTAATTAACGGCAGAATGTTCTTGTGAACTGTCCCTTTAAGAAATGTGTCAGACTATCTAATAAAGAAAATATCAACACTGACATCAGCTTTTCCAACACGAAGCATATTAACAAACCAGCTTGATGCTGAACAGTCCTATTAACAATGACCCTTCAGTATTTTAAGACAGGTGTATTTCACACATCCTGCTGCTTCTCACTGATGAGCCATACAGGCCTTGAGAAATCAATAACAATAAAAGTACCCATCTACACAAGCTCAAAGTGGGTTTTACTGCAAGAACAGATGCCCAGATTCTCTGTTAGCACGTCTTCACTAGGTGGCACTGTGATATCATTTTCATACAGAACAGCTTAGCATCAGGGACTATGTCTTGAGCTCAGCATTGTAGATGTAACTATGAGAATCTTTTATGTTAACAATAACAATTTACACACCTAGGTGGGGAACATTTGTGAATACGCATATATGTGACTCTGGAGCACAAAACCTTGCGTCTTAAAGGAGCACTCCACTTTTTTGGAAATAAGCTTCTTCTCCAAACTGTAAAACTCAACTTATTAACTCTGGGGGAGTTGGAGAATGAGCCTATTTCCAAAAAAGGGGAGTGTTCCTTTAAGTAGAATGGGTATATTTGAAAAAACAAAGAAAAACTCTTTTTTATATATATTCACAAATCATGCTTTTATTAGGCGATCATGTTTTTATTGTGTTAGTCAGCTGTATTTATCCAAATCAAATTAACCCAACTGCAGTTTGAATAAGATTAATAGAAATATACAATGAAAAATCTGTAAATCAACTCTTTATTTGTAGCAATAACTAACAATACATTGCATAGATTTAGTTTTTATGCCAAAAATCTCAAGCTCAAAGTAAAAACAATGACCCAAAAAGATATTTAGTAAATATCGTAAATATATCAAATTTTTTTTGATTAGAAATATGCATTGATGGTTTTTTTGCATCCCCAGCTTCCTGATTTTAAAATATTGTTCTTTCCTAACGAACAATACATCAACGGTAATCTGCTTATTGTAGACGTATGACATTGCAATTTCTCAAAGGAATTGACCTTTATGACTTGTTTCGTGGTCCAGGGTCATCTCTGCAAATCTCTCACAAAACATTTCTCTGCATACACACCTGCATGGGTTTGCGAGAAGGCCTTTTTGGTTGGTTGTCTGGGTAATTAGGAGTCCAGGCCCCCAGGCTCTGATTGGAATAGAAATCCATAGGATACACCTCCTGCCATCCCACCTGCTGCAGCGCTACTGCTGCCTGTAAGAGAAAGGGATTTTTAATTAAAGACATCAGACTTCAGCATCAAACGCTGTAGCTGCAAGCCAGAGAGGAACAGCGAGAATCTTGAGGAAACAACATGGCAGGGCTGCCAATAGCTGACGGGTCGATACACACATCAGCTATGAGCGCAATCGGATATCAAGGGAGCTCTAGTCAAACACGGCGCTTCTCGTCTAAGAGGGCAAGTCAGCTGACTCTCACACCGTATACCATCTCCCGGAAGGCTCCATGTATTACCGATGCACAAAGATCTTCCCCACTGGTGAAGCGCAGCAAGCGGAGCCTCCGAGTCGAGGTGAGATCCGTGCTGTTCCATGTGACCTACAAATGCAGACGAATACATCAGCGGGCCTCCAGAGGCATGCAGGAGTTCCTCGTGCATGTGGCTATATTACATAAACTCCGGCAGGATCTCACCCGTCAGACTGAGCTGCTTATATGAATAATCAATGTGCCGTGTTCGTCTCCGCCCGTGGGCACGTATACCCACTTCACAAGCAAGATGCGCTGTAACGTACGGCTCTAATACCGCGGGAGAAATGACAAACGCCCCCGCCTCCGGTGAAAGACTGTCTCTCTCCGCTGACAATACTACAATACCTCACAAACAAACGCTTCTTCATAAATCTCTCTTAAATACCCTTCAAAACCTAATGCTACAGTCACTAGCTTTTATTGACTGGAAAAGCGACAGTCGAGAGTTTCTTGCCTGAATGTTTTCTGTAGAAATAGAAGCTTCTGAAACATAGCAGGCTATGTATTTAATAATTTAGACTCTATTTTATTAACCCTGCATTTTATAATATTATTTATAATATTAAAAAATTTACATTTTATACATATATATATATATATATATATATATATATATATATATATATATATATATATACACACACACGTATAGCATATGTTTTATGACATAAGTAGATGTAGTGATCAAAAAATAAAACTATTTATACATTTGCAATTCACTATAAAGTCTGTAGAAAATAGTACAAATATATTTTTATTATTTCAATATTACACTTTTGTATCAAATATTACTAATTATTATTAAAATTAACTTGTTGGTCAATTTTTGTTAATTGTTAGCTATATGAATATTATTATTATTATTATTATTAATAATAATAATCATAATACTAAATTTATAATAAACCAGGAAATGAAACAAATGAAAGAAAAGGAATTATGCAGGGACCAAAAAGTCAAGAAATGTATAAATGAGCACTATTGAACTACTTAAATTTGTTTATGAAAATAAATAAGCATAAATATTTAATTCAAATGACTGAATATTATTAAAATATAAGTTACACTATTCAAATAAAATAATTAAATATTATTTATAGAATATAAAATAAAATAGGAGCTGTACATTAGTATTATTATTATTATTATTATTAACACTGATGTTAAATTATCTCAATAACATGAAATTAATTTATATGAATTTCTGTGTGAATAAAGTCAATTAGCAATGTTGAAAATGATGAAAAAAAAAGATGACATAATAAGATCTTGGATGAGCTGTTTTCTCTGCTTTGGATGTGCTGCCAACACCAGTCTTTCGTTCCCTCTTCTTCCATCCATCCTGTTCTTATTAACCCTGGCACATCCATCTCTCTTTCACTGGCTTTTCATCAGAGCTGTGCATAAGCCACCTGCTAATCCTTGCACTGACATGAGAGGCAAGTGTGTCATATTGACTATAAATATATCATGAGACACGCTGAAAATGACTGGCCTCTCTCTCTTTCTTCATACTTCACTTTCACACGTCCTCTCATTTCTTGACTTCACAGAAAGAGCAAACACAAGCAGAGATGCATTAAGGTAGAGAAGACTTTTCCTATGAACTCCATGTTTAAGCAAACCGGCTGGGCAGGAACACTGTTACCCCTTTTATTATGGGCTGAGCCTTCACAAAACATCAGCGTGTTATTGCTGCATTTTAATGTATTCTCATAATGCCATATTTGCTCTACGCTTCTACGACACCAAATGCGCTGAGCTCCGGCGTGGGCCAAGCGGCAATGAAAATGGATTACGGTGACGCGTAGAATATGAGAGCCACATATGATTATGCAGTGCTTCAATATGGCTCTACTGAGCATTATCATTATTCACTGAGAGATATGATGCCATAAAAACTCAACATAAATGAGCTGCTCCTGGTACATTGTTGCTATAGACCGATATATCGGGCAGGATGATTAATAGGCTGATATTTAGTCATTTTGAGAGGCGTCGGCAGATAACCATGCCTGCTTGGCCGATAAACTGAAGACTCCCCTCACGGCGTTTTCAAAATACTGCAAGTCAACAACATTGGATAGCGCTCAAAGTAAATATTACATAAGCTCCGCAAAAAAGATCTTTCTGTTGTAACTGATTATGTTTTAGGATTGTGGACGTAATGCTGCATGTATACAAATAATATAGTCATTGAAATTAACTTTCCTGTTTCAATCAAAACATAGTAATCCTAAAATATGAAACTGCAAATTTTTAGGTTTAGGTTTTTTTTTTTTTACATTCATTTAGGTTTTATATTTTTATAAATTATATACGGTTACACAGACATATATTTATTATATACAATACCACTTCAATTATACATTATGCAAATACAAATTTGTGGTCGACCTTTTAAAAATGTTAAAATAAAAAAAGCTACATTTTCTTAAACGCATAATGCTGCATTTGTTTGCATTTATTCGAGTAATATTGTCAAATATTGTTTCCGATTTTCTTCAGTGTCACACGATCCTTCAGAAATCAGTGCTCAAGCAAAAAAAAAAAAAAATCAAATCATCAATGTTAAAAACAGTTTTGCTGAATTGAACATTTATTAAAAAAATATTTTTTTAGCACCGTCAAAGGATTGTGATTAATCCCATTCAAAATGAAAGTTTTTGTTTACATAATAAATGTGCGTGTACTGTAATGTAACTACACACACAAACAGTATACATTTTCAAAATGTACATACATGTGCATTTCTATATTTATATTAGATTTTATATAATATATAAATAGATTTCTTATATAAACATGTATTTACATTTGCATAATAAATATACACAGTACACATTTTTTATGCAAACAAAAGCATTAAATTTGGATGTGATTAATTGCAATTAAACATTTGACAGCACTAGTACTTTTTTACTGTCACTTTTGATTTGTTTAATGTGCCCCTGCTAAATAAAAGTATTAATTTATAGATTTTTTTGAAACCCAAACTTTTAAACAGTAATTTATAACATTAATTACAAAACAAATACCATAAATTACTACCGTTTTAAATAATGTTTATACATTAAAGAGTAAACACAAATATTGTATATTAATAAATAAGACCCATCACTCCAGTCTACTAAGAATGTGCTAATTGGTACTCGAGAAACATTTTAATAGAGCTGAACATTTTTGTCCTGCTTAATAATAAAAGCAAAAAGTTGTTTCTGTCAAGTCACTGTACAGTATCACATTTTAGTTATAAAACAGACCAAACACAAACATATTTCAGAAATCTCATCAGTATGTTGTTCTTTTAAGAGATGAAGACTATTTCATGCACTGCTGTCTTGCAAAAAAGACAGCAAACTGGATCAATTTAGGACAGAGAGGGAAGAAAACAGCCCATGTGCACAACAAGAAGAGGACAAGCACATCAGAGCCTCAAGTAGAGTCTCAGCTGGCAGCTTCATTGAACAGTGCACACTAAACACCAGCTTTTGGCCTTTAGGCAGAGTTTCAAAGAAAAAGCCACATCTGACATTGGCAAATAAGCAGAAAATGGTAGATGGGCTAAAGAACATAAAAATAACACATGGCAAACTATTTTTATGGACGGGTGAATCTAAGTTTGAAATGTACTGGAAATGGCTTGAACTATTATTATGGATGGGTGATTCTGAGTTAGAAATGTTGTGGATATTGTTTGACCATACAGTAATTCAATCACACTTCAAAGTCTGCAAAACTGCTTTTGATGCAAGCTGGGAATTCGCTGTAACATTTGGAGAATACAGTATGCTTATTTTTTTTTATTATTTGTAATGAAACGTACTGTGACAAATATAATGCACACTTAGTAAATAAAAGCAAAGAAAACAAAAAAATAAAATAAAAAAATATTAAATGACATTGAAATGTAAGACGAATTTTGATAAATATGAAGCAAAACAAATGCTATTTTAATTACAACTGAATATATTTGAATAATTTTTATTGGATTTTATAAATAAATACATGTGTACTGTGTATATTTATTATTTATTAAAAATACACGTACAGTACATATAAATATATAAATATATAAAAAATAGTATAAATATTACATAATATAATATAAATATAAAATATAATATAATTATAAAATATAAATTATAATATAATATAATAATAAAATATGATATAAATCTAATATATATATATATATATATATATATAATAATAAAATAATTTTATAAAATTTTGTGTATAAAATTATATATTAATTAATATATTACATTTTCAACACTTGAATATTATAACAAATTACAGCGAATAATAATTGATGAATAAAACTATCAATTTCTTTCAAAATCACACAAAAAAAAAAAAAAAGGATTGTATCAGCTATCGGACAAGCTCAGCTCCAGATATCAGTATTGATTTTTGCATCAGCCACAGAAAACCCAATATCTGTCGACCAATGGTATATATTCCTCACAGACTAAGCAAGAAGAGTAACAGGCATCCTAATGAGGTCTATCTTCAGATAAAAATCCGCCAGATGTTTCTGTTTTGCATCTGGGAATGGGGAATAGGGATTTAACCGCGACACCTATCCCAGGAAAAACGCTTGGTGTGTGATTCTGGCTAAGTCCTGTTTTGGCATGACATGAATCGAGATGCGCTCTCGCTTCTAGTGATGAGAGAGACAGAGAGAGACAGAGAGAGACAGAGAGAGAGAGAGAGAGAGAGAGAGAGAGAGAGAGAGAGAGAGAGAGACATATGTTTGGAGAGGCGCTGCATTTAGTCGGCCATTGGGAGGAGCTACTGTTCCACCCTGAGCTGGACGAGTCTTCATGTCTGTCTCTGAGGAGAAGACACAACGAGTAAACAAACCCTGCTTCTTCACTAACATTAAAGCGTGCGCGTAGATGTTTGTTTGCCAGCACAAACACATACATGGTGTTCACATAAATGCATACACAGGCTTTATGCCCCAAAGGCACTCAGACACTGCCAGAAACGCTCATGACAAACATGACTGGCAGCATGTGGACTGACGGGGCAGAGGTGAACACCTGCAGCGTAAGTACAGCTGTGTGGCGTGTGTTAAGGAAAATGGGCAATTCTTAAGGTCTGGTCTATTTTTATGGTAAAGTACAGCAAACGGAGGGTCATGTATGCAAGACTTGTGTACCTCGTATGGAGACAGCAAGGGTTTGGAGAAAGCCGTTCCCCAGTCGATGGAGAGACGAGGACAAGCGATCTGCACCCACCTATAAAGGAAGATGAGTAAAGAGAGAGACTGAATCAAATCGAAAATTAAAATATTTGCAAGCCAGTGTACTTTACTGAGATATGTGATTATATCAGAGATGTGACAAAACGTAGGGTTTTTTACTCAGGAGGAAATGATTGGATGATTGGAAAAGTTGTCTCGGCAGGGTGAAAAGATACTGACAGAGTGGGTGAGCTATAAAACTTCATCAAAAAAATGAAATATAAAGCCTCCATAGGGAATTTTGTGATCAATAAAAAGGGGCATGATGTCTTTACTACTGTGACCGGTGTAGGACAAGGTTTAAAAAATTACATCAGACAAATAAAGAGTTTAAAGGTGTGAATATAACTGTTTTTCTTAATAATAATAATATGCACTGATGAATCAAATCACAATAAGACCAGGCATTAAATTAAATTAAAATTTTATGTTCAATGGAATTTGCATATTATTGCCCTTAATTAAGGATGTTCAAAATTATTTTTTTCAAATAAATTTCTCTGTATGAAATAAATTAAAGCTAATTGACCACTGTCACCCATTTGTGAATATTTAAAAATGTAATAAAATCATTGTTATTTTAGTATTATTTACTATTTACTGTAGCTATTCATATTTGGAATTAAATTTCATACAATTAAAAAATATAAATAAAATTTTTACAACTGTATTTTTAGTTTTAGTACTTTTGTTATTATTTATTTACCTGTACTTTGAAGTAGGAAAAATGTTTTTTAAGGCTGATGCCAATACCAGTTATTACACATTTTATATTTATAGCTACTTCAATTTGCTAATTAGCAATGATTTTTAATAGTATTAATTAACAACAGGTTTATTTTGATTTTAGTTAACTAAAAAACATTTTTGTAAAATTAAACAAAACAGGTAAAATGTTAACTAAAATAAAATGTAAAAAACCTTTTCTTCATCTAGTTGTCAAAAAATAATAAAATAAATGAAATAAAAAAAAAAACCTATATAAATCTTAATATGTTTAAAACCAATAATAGTATCTCAATGACACAAAAATGACATTGCTTAACACTGAATAAAATGTACCTTTTGCTATTGAAGATGTGTAAAGGAAAAGCAGGCCCCCCACACCCACACACACACACACACACACACACACACACACTTGAGGAAGCAGAGCACAGCTTGGCTCGCAGGGAGAATGTGAATGTGAATATGAACTGCATTGATGTGCAGTGCTGATGCTCTCTCCTGTAAATATGAGAGTAAATCTGCACTGGCCTAAAGCTTCCCTGCAAAGCATTATTATTTAGACAAGCATAGAGTCAAATAAAATAAAGAAAGAGCGGGGAGAGGAGGAGGAAAGAGAAAAGAGGAAAGAGGGTTGAGGTGAGAAAGAGGCAGCGATAAGAAAGGGTAGGTGAGCAAAAACAACTGCACTGCAATGCCCTAGTCTCCACGGAGCTACCCTACATAGCAGCCAGACTGGGCGGCAGAGAGAGAGAATAAGAAAGAGAGAGCGCGAGAGAGGAGGGACAGAAAAGAATAACAGTGACATGAGAGGTGAGGGAGGGCTCAGAGAGTCACATGAGGAACAGTATGAGTGATCGTTGGCAGGCAGAGCTAGAGAGTGTCTAGAGAAACTGCATTTGTCTTTTGAATGTGTGTTATGAATACAGAAGCGTCGGAGCTGGAGTTGTGGGTATTCGGGTGCCTAATGCTAAGTAAGAGAACACTCACTGGGCTTTGCACACCTGCAGCTAAATGCCAGACTGGGGGAAACCGACAAGACAGCATAAATGTATTTTAAGTGGGCTTTAGCAATGCATGCAGTCTTGAAATAAAAAATAAAAAAAATAAGCAAGATGTACACCTCTTACAAATAGTCATTTCACACATCATAAATATATTCATGTAAAATGTTTCTGTTGGGGAGTAACTAGTTACGTTAAACGGAATTATGTAAATAATTACAAAATAAATGTAACCGTAATCTGTTACGTATTTTAAAAGGACACTCCACAGCTGTCATGCTTTTATACTGTACAAACTGTAAGTGATATCGTCCTGCACCAACCTTACACCTAAACCTAACTCTGTGCATTAAAAAAAAATTAAATTACATTAAAAAAATTCTTTCAATGCACTGTTAGATTTCAGTGTTTCCTCTTATAGCTATGCAAACTTTTGGGGTCAGTTGCATAAACGTAGCCACCATGTTAAGACTAAAAACTAGTTTGATCATCTAGCAGTTTCCAAGAGGTAATTAGTCTTCCTTTTCCAATACAACAAAGAACAGTGAATTTAAAAAGTTAGTTGACTAACTTTTTAAGACTAGTCTAAACAGTTTATGCAACCGGCCCAAACACTATCCACCAGCATTACCACGTTTGGAAGACCCAGGATAAATTGTTAAAAAAGTCATATACACCTTCAACTATAGCATAATTTTCATTCCTTTAAATCATGGACATAACCTACTGTTTCCACCAGAATACATTCCAATTTTCTAGGCCTAGAAAATTGTAACTTCCCTCTCTCTTTCTCTCTCTCTCTGTGCACGCTATGGCTGAACACAAAAAAACGGTGCACGAGTCCCGATTTGACTTATTCATCCGAATGGTCTGAAATTGCTTGAATGTGTAAATAGGCAAGACAAAATGCATGCAAATGATAACTTTCAATCTATGATGGATGAACTTAACAGTTAATCCGCAAATCATATGAGTGTCCAACTGCGGGGATTGGCCCGTACGGATCATGGATCATCTATGATCTGTTGCACTCCTCATATGTAGGCTATATGATGTATAAATGCAAACAAAATCCCTACATTTTTAATTACTTCTATTTCTAAATGTTTATAGAGGTTGAAGAAGCTGCGTATTTTATCTGGATTGTCTGGCAGGTCTGTAGCTTTACTTGGAACCCTTATAACTGGGTTAAGAATGTCTTAGTGAGTAATAGATCCATAATGCAAATCATAGCATTGCTGGTTTGAATGTCTGTCAGTTGGTGCAAAGATGTTTGCAAATGCAACTGGTCCTCGTGACCCCTGTAATCTCAGCCTCGAGCGTGACTCTTAATCCTTATTTGCTCCAGGGGGTTGCATCATGGTACAGTTTACCCATCGCCAAATGATCCACACACCCTTAAGGCAAATAAATGAATGGCAGCACATTAATGAAATCCTTTCCCTGGATCAAGATTTCTTAAAAAGAAAAAAAAAAAAAGAAAAACCTGATTAAACGATGGACACATTTGTTTTAATTGGCCACGGACTCATGCAACAGCTGCCTCACTTGCCTACTGTGTGTGGGAATTTGGTTAGTTTCACAGTGCCAGACATTTGATCAGTCTGACCCATATTCTGCCTCAGGAGGATGCCTGATGGACATGTGAAAGACCAACCACAGTTACTGACGTGATGTTAGGCAATGCACACAGATCCCAGCATAATCAGGGTCATCTGACACTGATGGGGTCAAAGTTTAGCTGGTTAACTACATTATCTGGACTTTGTTTTTTTTCCACTGACAGCGATTCAAACAGGCAGAACACAATTTGCTTGTAGTTCATTATACCTGGATATGTTCGACAAAACAAATCAATCAATCAATCAATCTATCTATTAATCAATCACTATAGTCCTCCATGTAATATAGACCTCATAGGGTGGTTTTTAAGAAATCCCAAGCAAAAATCATGAAAAACAGAAAGCAGCAAAAAGCAAAGGCAGAGAGCTAAAGGCGACGGGAGTCTTCCTCAGAAGTCCTGTTCCAGACACACACAGACAGAGAGAGAAATGGGCGGTAAATGCAAATATGAACTTCGTATCTGCAGCAGAATCGGATTTCAAATATGCAAGAGGGCTGAGGCTGCATCGGGAACCTCAGCACGCCACCAAATTCAATTTACAGGCTTATCAGAGCCAGCATCTGTCCCCTCGCCAGAGACAGCCCTCGCTGCAGGGAGCCATACGGGCAGAGACACACTCCTCCGTCTGGCCGCATCAAGCCCATTCTCCCAATCCACTTCTGAGCCGAGGAGAAGAGGAGAGGTCAAAGACATGTAATGATGCCTGTTTTGCTTTTGCTGAAATGGCCCCATCAGCATGTGAAGGCAGACCTGATGAGGGCACGTTCCTGCTGATCCCCTAACCGTCGCCTGAAGGTGGGGGGGCCAAACTTCACATCAAAGAGTCTAATTGAAGGAGGAAGATGAACGGGAGGTCTGCGGTGACTGCAGGGGGGTTTTCCGCATGCTGGAGGGAGCAGAAGCCCCAGTCGACTCTCCTCTCTCGGAGTGGAAATAATGGATTTTAATTAGCCACTCGACCTGCAGCATACAATAGCACAATTAACCTTTTCGATCCACGGGGAAATAGGCACCGGTGCCTCCAAACATCACTTAAAGCCGACAGAGATGTGTAATTACATTAGGCTTACAATAAAGGGCACGTATATGCACCGGCAAATGCTGGATGGAAACTTTATGAAGTTTTCCAGAACACAGCCATCTGGATTTGCTTTAGATGTGCGAGCAAGTAGATGCAGGTTAGCTAAATCTTGTCTTAAATAAACACAATAATGTGTGATAATGAAATCTTGGATCCTAATCAAAGGTTTTTGCCCTATCTTGATGAAATAAAAAAAGCTAAAACGAGCCTAAACTGCTTGGCTGGTCTTAGCTGGTCTCAGCTGGAAGTAGCTGGTTTTACTTGGACTCCCAGAAGTGGTCAAAACCCCCCTAAAACCAATCTGCAAATCAGCTATGACCAGCTTATGTTGGTTTTAGACTCTTTTTCAGCAGGGATATCCTCAAATGCTAATAGCAAACATCAGTTAGTATAAAAATATTGTGAAAGGTAATCTGTTCTGGTGTGTTACTCCCATAGATGCTAAAATGTAGCCGTCTATAAAATCAGAACAAAATTCTTTCACACTGCAGTACAAAATTTTAGTTTTAGTTTTAATGTTAGCAGCATGCTAAGCTACCTGGCTTGCTCAGTAACTGCAAGCTAAAACAATGTTTATAAATGTCCAGATTGACTATTTATAGCAGGGTTCCTCAAATCATGCCATGGAGTTCCAATAAAACTCATCTACCTGAGATTTTCTAATGATCCTGCCAACACTGATAAACATGTTCAGGTGTGTTTGAGTTCAGGTTTTGGTTACAAAATGTAATATCGTGTATATATATATATATATATATATATATATATATATATATATATATATATATATATATATATATATATATATATATAATTATATAATTCTGAAGTGGTCTCGTGTCTGTGCATGTGTGGAAACACGATTCTTCAGTGTGGGCTGCCTCACACAAGCTCTCAGTTTCTGAATATATCTGAAATCCATGCTCACAGACAGTGTACAGTATACGTGCTGTTTTGCACTGCTGGTAAGATCAAACATCCAATACAAGGTATCTTGGCCCGACTGGAGTGACATTCCAGGATGTATATCTCTGTCTGCCTGGGCTGCCTGTTCTCAAACAAAATGCTCAGTGCAAGATGCTGAGAGGGGCGAGAGGAAGAGTTCAGAGCAAACGGGTCATTCTCCTCACATTTCTTTCTAGCATCTCTGTTGAACCCTAGCTTCAGGCTCCTGGGCCAATCCTGTTATGCAGCACATTTTTATGATCAAAAAGTACACTCCTACCTTTTACAAGTTTGGAGTCAGTATTTTACTTGTTTTTGAAAGAGGTTTTATTCAGCAAGGATGCATTAAATTGAGGGGAAATGCCAGTAAAGACATTTATACGTGGCAAATGATTTCAAATAAATGCTGTTTTTAGAACTTGTTATCCATCACTTTAAATCACGGTTCACACTAAATGTTTAAGAATCAATAATAAGAAGAATTTTTCTTTCATTGGCAACTTAAATCATATCAACAATTTTCGAATGGTAGTTAAACATATACATATATATATATATATATATACATATATATATATATATATATATATATATATATATATATATATATATATATATATATATATATATATATTAAAGGAAACCATGGTAGATTAGAATAATTTCACTGGTTTCAATAGAT
Organism: Puntigrus tetrazona; assembly: GCF_018831695.1. Taxonomy (NCBI): domain Eukaryota; kingdom Metazoa; phylum Chordata; class Actinopteri; order Cypriniformes; family Cyprinidae; genus Puntigrus; species Puntigrus tetrazona. The sequence continues at coordinate 14,192,183 of NC_056713.1, forward strand.
TTTCTAAATGGATCCACTGTATGGACAGATTATATAAATAGATATTCTATTTGTCTCAAAACGTCATATTCTGTAAAATTACTAAAACACTAAAAATCATACGATGAAAATTTCATACGGTGATGAATACATCACTCATCTTTATTTCTTTTTTTTATTTTATTTTATTACCATGCTGTCAGGCCATTGTGCAAATAGCTTATTAATAATATTTTAAGTGCATCAACTTGCCAAGAGCACACTATATTTCTGAATGTCTGGTCTTCCCACCTCCATATATTACAACACAGGCATATTCATTTTTCAAAAGTTACATGGTTCAAAAGGCACTGCATAACAGGAATGACCCTCCTGGCAGACATCAAACACTTCACACCAGCCAGAGGATCCACAAACACCTTACAGTATTAAAGTTGAATTGTATTTTCAAGTGCTGCGGTCTGCCGGTTTAGCCTCCACATTTCCAGGCCCGACATAAGCGCAAAAGGCCTCGCTACAAAACATCCAACTGAAGTATTAGAGCTGTACAACCTGACAACATTCACAACCACCGATTATTTCCCTTGATGCCGTATCTGTAATTATTAATTCAAATAAACAGAATGTACATTAAAGCGTTTATTTTATGTCCTGTTTTGATGCTCCCGTCTCGTTATAATCAACAATGCTGTCTAGTCAGTGCTTTGTTGATAATAACGGGAGCAAAGCGGACTGAATAAAGCGAATCTAAAACAGTTACAAATGATTGATTCTGAATATCTCATTCTCATTTTCAAACAAGCGGAAACCTTGCTCATTAGGTCCGTCTGTCATTATTATAGATTTTTTAGTTTTTCCATTGCGCAACGTACACGGGTGTGATTAATTCATTTGTTAATTAGCCGGGCAGCCCTACCAGGAATCATACTCCGGTCCACTCCTGTCTGGTCTCGCAATTCAACGCTGGACATTTCGATTAACCTTCTCATTATGGTGACGACTGCTGGCAGACCGCAGCTCCGTCCCTTATCTTATCGTCTCCAGGACGTCATATACATCATCAGTGCAGCATTAATCAACGCTCACGTTACGCTCTGAAATGTCTTCCTCTGCTCGGATCCTCATGTTTCTGCCAAGATGACACCAATCCGCAGCAGTCACAGCATAAGCGACTGACATTAATGGAGGAAATGAGAGAGGATAGATAGAGGTGTAACTTTCCTCTGGTCATGGTTATGGTTCGATTACATATGCGATGTCATTCACGTGGCAGGAGAGCGGCACGACTGATGGGGGCGGTTGATCTTCTCTCTCGTGCTCTCTTCGAGTTGTTTCACTCTCGTTCCCTTTTTTAACAGCCTCCACGCTTTCCTCCACCTCCTCCTCATTTTCTCTCAGACCTTTCTGTCCCTCGTTCACCCACTCATTTATTTTAGGGGGGCTTCGTGTCCGTCTCCTGAATTCAGATGCAGAGGGGCAGGAGTGTGTACAATACAGGGCTCAAACCAAATAGGAGTCAGCGAAGGCATGTTCTCTGTTAAATATAGCTCAAATAGACAACCGGACTGGTGAAACTTCACGACACTTAGAAAAAGAAAAATGTCATTTCAGTGGTCTGATTCGCTGCAAATGTAAATGATTTTACGAAGATGGAAATAAATTTTTTTTTTTCTTAAATGGTACCAGCCTATTCAGCATGAGTACAGTAACCGCCCCCAAACCAAAAAACAGAGCAAAGCAAAGCAAAAGACAAAACAAAAAAAAATACAAAAACAAAGCAGATCAAATAAAAAAGAGAAACAAAGGAGAAAAACATACAAATAAAAAAACCCTTCCTAGTTTTGGAAACATTTATGGAGCCTTTATAGTGTTGACTAGTGTTTATTTTTTTAATACAATTTAATAAAAAAAATCTTATTTTAAATTCTTCAATTATATGAATTTAATATTTTGGTAACACTTTTAAATATGGATAATTTTTTTTCTCTATTACCTGTTTTTCTATTGACTGTTTTTTGGATCCCATTGACTTTAATAAATGAACAATTTTCAGAATATCTTTTTTGTTTTATACAATATATTTATTTTATATAATACACTGATAATAAAAAATATAAACCTAAAACCATACATATATATTTTTTTAATAATTGCATTTTTCCATTTCTTTTCCAAGCCTCAAAACGACCATTTTAAAATTCCCTGATATTTGTTTTCCATGACCAAGGGAAAGCTCAATTGCACAGGTACATACATTGAAACAAAAAGCCCATAGAAAATTCCTTTCATTCCACTGAACTTCAATAATCTCAAAACCCACCACAGCAATAAGACTCATGCCACAAAGGAGCAGCTCACTAACAAAACCTGTGACCCCGTCTGATATATTTGCCACCGTCAGTGATATTTTTGTCGATCCTCGCCTTGTCCTCAGGGTGTGCTGAGACTCAGATTAATGTGCACCTTATGGATGAGAGTCTTCATATGATGCACAGGAGTTGATGTTTAATTGTGTGAAATGGAGAGCGTGACTGTGCATGTAGATGGGGGAGAGACTCACGCATCCACGTCTGCCAGAAGCTCCAGCTTGCCGGGGAAGATCTCAGACAGGAGCACACGTGTGAACGAACGACCCAAAGACTCCAACCGAGACTCTAAGTGCTGAAGAAAGAGAGCGAGGTAAAAAAGGATAGTAGTTGAATGCTGAACATTACACATATTTACATAAAAACAACTAAATTTCATGCACAAGGCTCAAGGTCACCAAGCACAGCCTACATCAAACAGATTTGACAGTGTAGGAGGAAAGCGAGCTGAAAATCATTACAAGCAAGAATTTTCAAAATCTACTGAAGAATAAGAAAACCGCTTCCTATCGCCTAATGAAAAATCTGAACGTGTGTAAACAGCTTGTGTAAACCCTTCATGTTCTTCAAAGCTTTAGTAACCACCATCAGCTCTGTGTTTCTAACATAAATGGCCAGTTTAGCTCAATTTTACTGCATTTACTGCATTAGTTTCCCCAAAGAAACAATCTACTGTGTCAGATGTGGAGGAACTTGACTGGTCCTCGTAAAGACCTGAACCCCACTGAAAACATTTGAGATGAATCAGAAGTAGGTACGCACAACATTTATTAGTATCTTTTTCATTTATCTGTATCACATAACATTTGCTTGCATATTTTATCGCTTATGCTCATTTCCTCTATGTATACATTAAGATTCTTTTTGCCACCATTTAACACTCTCGTAAATCGTTAATCTTTTATGCGCTAATAATTAACACTGTTAAATGCAGGCTTTAGCTGATCTCAAAATTAATGTTTCTCATACAGTACATCATAATGCTGTGATGTATATATTGACATTTACCATGACTGATTTTTTTAAAAATGGACAATTTTAGTAATTTTAGTAATTTTTTAAATCATAACAGTACAGATGGTTAGTATGTCAGTATTCTAATATTCTAATATTGATGCATCTCGAATTGAAACAGTAGCTATGTTTTCACGCACCTATTTTTTTGGGATATAACATCAAAAAAAAGAAAAGAAAAAAAAGTTGGATAGAAATGCAATGGTGCACATAACTTCTGCACATAAAAAAACTAAAACAAAAGCACAACATGCGCAAAAACTACAAATAAAAATAAAATAAACATAATTCCTTAATGCGCATCAAAAAAAGTCATGACTTTTGCCATCGGACTGCATACAACTGAAATGCTAGTTAGTTTGTCATTATAAAATGATTGAGCACAGTCTAGTCAAAGTGCTTCATTATAATAAACTCCCAGAACCAAGTTCCTAAAGAGCATGCTCCGAAAATAAGATAACACCGAAGCTCATCATTTACTGTATACAAAGAAATGTTAGTTTTCTTCATGATATTTAGTTAGATATTAAGTCAATAAGGAAGTGACTATTTTGTTCTCTTCAGCCCACTGGATGGAAATAGTGCTTTATTTCGCAAATGATTTATGTGATTCCAATTTTGCACATAAATTTAATACATAACTTTAGATGGAAATATATCTACCGTATTGTGGGAATTTTCTGATTGTTAATGAAAAATGCTTTCCTAGTCAGTATAACATAGATGTTTTTGATATATCATGTACAACCAGAGACTTACAGTGATTTCCAACTGAACATTTCCCAAAGCCCATATCATCTGATCATGATCCAGCTCAATTTTTGCCCAAGCCTGTAAAGCACATTGCTGTCCTGTTTAGAAGATCTGTCTTATCTGACAATCTACTAAAAATTATACTGAGATGATTCGCTTTCTTGCAGTTTGTCAGACAAAGGCATTTCTGATGTCATTTCAATTCCTACTTTGGTGTCACTGTGATAATGTCACAGCTGAAGTATAGAGATGAGGACAAGATGGACCACTGGATGGAAAATGAATAAGTCATTTGTAACTATGAATAAGACGCTTATATATACACACATTGTCAATTGATTTTTTTAAATAATAAAATGTAAAAATTAATGCAAAATAATTCAAAAAATGACCTGCATGCGCATTTTGTAAAAGTGTAAATCAAGCTGCATGCATAACAAAAAAGAACGAAGATTTTAACGGTTACTCATATAAGTTTTTGACACCCTTTCTTTGCAAGTTTGTAACATTTCTGGCCGTATTTAAGAGGAAAGAAAAGTGTCAAGTGTAAGCGTGAAAAAAGGAAGTCCTAGCTATCATAATTTTCTGGTAAATAGTTCCCTTTCGCAGATATCTGGTATTATTTTACCTTTAGGAAATCTACAAAATAGATGCTAAATTGTGAAAATTATTGTCAAGCACAAAGAGCGCTGTTGTGAAAACTTACTCCACTACCAGTGATGCTAGTGGTACAGAAATGACACACTTCATCATTTATTTAACAGCAACCGAAATCATAGGAGTTCCTTCCTACATCATGAAAACAAATGTGCATTTAAATAAATAAACACATTCTAATGTGCCTTTATTTGTTCATTAACCATCTATGCTAATTATTCATTCCCTAGTGATAGGCAGGAGGAAAGTGAATAATAACACGATTCTTGCTCACTTCAGGATAAAGTAATGCATTACCAGACTCTCCCCACACACTTTGAAGTGTGAAACCCAGTGGACCACAAATATTACCAGCAAAAACCTCCAGACATCAGTGAGGGGGTGTTCAGGTGAATGGGTGACTTCAAAGCACAAAAAAAAAAATGGGGTTGGGGTTTCGGAGACGGCAGAATCTACTCTTCTTCACCAACAAAAGTGTATTACATTTTCTGGCTTACAAATGCTCTTCACTGTTAAGCCATATGCCAAATACATAACATGCAGAAATGTGTTTCATAGACCCAGAGAGATTTCTTAAATAAAAGCACTTGATTTACTACTCTGCTTTTCAGCTATATTTTCTAAAACTGTGGCATACAGTATATATATACATATATATATATATATACACACATGCACTCATTGTATGTATATATATATTATTTCATATACATAAAAACAATAATAAAAATAGCTTTAGTGATGGAAAAAGCTTTTGACAAGAGCTACAGAGATGTCGCCCAGAATCACCATCCACTGTCTGTTTGTCTAGGTGCTGAATTCATCTCGCTCGTCTTCTCTATGCATACCAATTAAAAAAGGATGAAACTAGAAAAGGGGAAAAATCTGCCAAAACAAAGTCCAATCCAAATACATACAAATGAACAGATGAAAAGAGACAGAGAACAAAGAGAGAAGGATTTGAATGTGAAGAAGCAAAAGAAGAAGAAGAAGAAGACGACGAAGAAAAAGACGACCCTCCCCTCCCCAGCAATCGATTAACGCCCCTGGTGATCTCTCCTCCCGGCCAAATGCCGCAGGGTGTGTGTGTGTGTGTCTTTCAGCTAAGGTGCAGAAGAGAACAAAGCAAGGAAGACAGACATCTTTCTACTAACAGAAAACATATTGTATGATAAAAGTTAGCAGACGGTCTTACCTCCAAGATTTTGGGGTTGCCCTGACGGCCAAGGGTGCCGAGGATGAGGCCCCATCTCTGGGCTGAGCGGGCGCTCTCTATAGCCTGCAGTCTGGTGGCCCGCATTGCCTCATGGTCATAATACTCTCGAGAAAATACTTTACTGTATGGGTCATACCTACAGATATGAGGACAACACAATTACTAAGATACTAAGAAAACAGAAAAACTATCATAAACCAGATTTGTAACAATTTTCTGTAGAAAAAATTATAGTAGGATGTTGCTATTTTTGGTCCCTATTCAAAATTAAAATTTTGATCCATATTAATAGCTTGGATCCTTCTCTCCATGGCATTTATTTCATATAAATTTCATATACATTTTTTGTACATTTGTGTTTAAAATGTTTAAAGTTTAAAATGAACAAAAATGTATTACGTATAACTGTAACCAAAAAGGAAATTCCACTGAATGTTTCATTATCTCTCTACATTAAAGGGTCACATTTTAATGTAGAGACCTCAACTACTATGTGCTTGCATCAAAAAATAGGTACAATGCACTTATTGCGGTCATATTGTATTGCAAAACAGGTAAGGTTAGGGACAGGTTTTGTGGTCTCTGTAGGTTTAAGGGTTGGTGGTGCAAGGAATGGGTCAATAGTGTAATTATAAATGTAATTACCAAAATTAATTACAAATGTACATATAAAGTGAAACCTTAAAAAGTATTAAATCACAAGATGTTACCAAATGATTTGATTCAACAATAATAATGCATAATATAATATAATATAATATAATCATATTAAATGAAAACAATAGTATTATTTATTTTATTCTTATTTATTTATTTATATTATAATAGCAGCCAAACAGATGTCTGGTCTAAAAAAAAAAAAAAAAAAAGTGTACATTTTTTTAATTGTTTCATTGTGATTATGCAACGAAACATGCAGAATTATGGGAATCTCGTACGAGCTGTCACACAAAGCTTGCGCTCATTATTCCCAGCCTATAATTCATTCAATCACTGTGGCAGGTATTAGATATAGTATTATATGTTATTAATGGGATTAAGATTAAAAAAGGTTCAGTTTAAAACATTTGTAGACCAAATATAAAATGGTTGAAGGCTATTATGAGCTACAGCAATAATGATGCTTGATTTAGGAAAAAAAAAAAAAAAACTGCACAATTTCAAATCGGTTTACCTGTATGCAGGTATATCTGGGTTGGCAATCATGATGGATTCCAAATGAAATCTTCCGTCTCCGAGATAACTGCAGATAGAAACAATTTTATTAGTTGAGAGACTGAGTGGGCAGAAGGAAAAAACTCTGCTAACTCTGGGATTTGCGTAAGAAAATATAAAGGCCAATGGGTCTCGGCCTAAAGGACTCATAAACCAGATCAGAACCGTCCTAACATTCAGCAAGCAATCAAGACGAGACCTACTCGCTCCAAAGTCACGGCAACATTAGCCAGGCGGAAAGCGAGTCATAGACACGGAGGCTGATGGGCTACGATCCAGCTACTCCACAAATAAACCTGCGTGATATGATTAGGTCATGACGCGGACGGCACGCAAGCAGAACTCAACACGCTGATTATCCTCTGCTGTGCCGACAGGAGAAGACCTGCCATAGTTAATGGGAGTATAGATTAACCTGGCAAACCTGATGGATGCCCTGGGGAATGCAGCCGCAATTAGAAAGGCTAATTAAGACACGTTTATGAAACACTACGGAACATACTGTGGGTGGGATCCCCCTGGGCCCACCGGAGCAAAGGCTAAAGCAGCCATCTTTCACTCTCACACACACGCAGCGGCAGAAAAAACCCGCTTTTTATCATTCATTCTCCTTGTCCCTCAAACATACCGGCTGCGGTAGAAAAATCGCATTATAGTTGCAAAGGGAAACAAATAGTAGGGATGCACAATATATTTTCACTATATCAGCTCTCAGCTAATGATAGATATTATTGGATTAATTTAATATTTAGAGCAAATGTATTGTTTTACTTCGAAATAATCTTCAAAAACACTAATAACTTAATGACACTGTTAAATGCAATCTATTACAAATCTCATAGTGATATATTATTATTATTTTAATGCCTTAATTTTTCTTGTACTATTTAAAATGACTGATTAAATTTTAGTTTTATTTTATTTTCAACAGAACAGTTGTTTTTATTGGTTTCAAATGTTAAAACAAAATATCTTTTTTTCCCCTTTAGAAATTTCTGTTCGATAAAAGTTTGTAGCTTGATATTGAAAAAAATCATAATAATTATATAACTGTCCATCTTTTTTCTGGTCTGGAAATTCCACATTTGATATTTCCTTATTTCCAATAAAAATAAACACAGTTCCCAAGATAAAATAACAATTGTTGAAAGAACTAATTAAAATATAGATATTTTTTGATTTTTTGTTGTTTTAGCTTATTTTAGAAGTTGTTTTGTATATTGTTTTAAGTATTTTAAGCCATTTAAGCCCTTGGAAGTCTGCTGCGAACTCCAATGGTGGTGGTGCCTGCCTGTTGGTAAAGAAACACTTAAGTTAGAAAAAGGTAGAAACGGAAACACATACTAAAAAGGTGAAACAACTGACTTTTTTCAAGATCTCTGTCAGATACCATTTTAATTCTTTCCACCAACCATAGAAGCAAAATCACTGAACTATGGGCTACCTTTGAAAATGAATGCCTTTCTATCTCCTAGTGCAGTATAGTGCACTACCCGCAAAGGAAGATTTTTTTTTCCTTTTTTTTTTTTTTCTTAGCTGTTGGACACAGTCATTCACCCAAAAAAATTCCCCCTTCACACAAATTTTTCATTTTCCTTTATATGTTGCCATAATAAAACACAGCAATTTTCCCGGATTACTGCACTGTCTCTTTCAAGGGCCTCTATTACAAATATTGCATTTATAGCGAAGGCATTAAACGCTCACGGGTTTTCCGGCTCAGCTTTTAACAGTATAACTTAAACGACCACAAATTGATGCATTTCGTGGAGATGGCACTTTTGAGAATACAAGATTAGAAATGGCCCAATTTGCAGTTCTTAAAACCGCTTTTCGCAGCACCGACCCATTCACCCACAGTTCAGTTCATTATGCCTTCGGCAATGAGACGGAGCTCCCTCTTGTTTCAGAAGAAATCCCGAGTGGAAACCAGAGGTCTGCGTGAAGAGCTGTGGCGTTCGTCAAATTTGATTAAATACAGAGCCCTCACGGTCCGCCCAACTCAAAAGAGACTTTATGAAGGTGCTGCTCGGCCATGAACCGGTGTAATTTTTCAACACAAAGCTGCAATCATCTTCACCATGGGACTTTATTCAGACCCCCGGCAAACATATTACCTCTTATGAGAAAGCCAGGCTCTGTATAAGCTTAATTAGCTGTTAATTATATGGTGGCGATTCGGCTTTGCAATATAACATCACATTACTACAACGTAGGTGTCAGAGAAAGTTTTTAATTTGATCGCTGAGGGTGAGGACAAAAGTAAATGATCTATGAAAAAGGCTATTTGCATAATAGCCGTGTCATTTTGGGGGTCAGTGACATGACCACTTGTGTATGTCTAATGTTGACAGGCGCCCCGACGAAGAGGTGATGGGTGAAAATTAAAGTAAACACGCATCAATTCTCTTCTCCTCTCCCCAACACACACACACGTACTAACATTCATCACAGACTCTGCACGCTGGATTAAGAGGTAGAAAGCACACACACACACTGTACAGACAGGAGGCTTCCCTCTATCTCACAGGAGCAGAACTTGCTGCTCACAGCCACTGTGTGATACAGAGAATAATAGATCACACACACACACATATATCTGCTGCCTAATGTCTCGTCTGTGTTACAACAGCACTTGACACGCTTCTCATTAAAGACAGCTTGAAACTGCATTCGCAACGCATTTAACTTACGCAATGTGACATTTCAGAGAGAAACAATATTCCACAGGTAATAATGTGAGGCGGGTCTTGATGTTATCCATCGGAATTCGATTGGGTTTTGATAAGAAGCATATAAGATTAGTGGTTAGTGTTATTTTGCCTACACATTAAGGCCTTGGTCAAATCAGCGGTTTTAAACAAAATGAAAATGATTTTGGTGAGAGTTTACGTATTTTCTTGTTCTCTTGAATAACATGCGCTATTAAATGTGTGCACAATAAAACCAGTGATACGTATTAAAGAAGTAAACAGGGTCAATATTGCTTTCATACTGTATATAAAGGGCCATGTTTTATTGTGAATACAGGCTGTACACAATGTACACCTGAAATGATTTCAGCTGTAACCATACCAACAATAAAGCATAACCTTGAGCACCTTGGGGAAAAAATGCTGGGGACTATTTCAGGCGCTGCATAATATCATTGCGCCTGCAACAGCTATAGTACTGCAGCAAAGTTCTTTGCTAAGTTTTATTATTAGAACATCCTATTAGCCTGTTAGAACTGTTTTACTTACATGATGGCATTGACATGCTTCTCCAGACGAGGTGACGTGCATCCGAGGATCTCGCCAGGAGAAAGTGGTCGACACTGAGGTACCAACACCTCATAACCTGGCTTCAACTCTGCACTGGCTGCCTGAGAAGAGAAAGGAAAGGGACGCTGAGAGCAAGGAAGCAACTTTTTTTCCCACCAAAAAGGTGCACAAGCCTGTGCCCAATCTGGAACCAAGCCACGGGTTTTCACCTTTTTAGAAAAGGTGGTTCTTGGATGGAATATCCATAAATCTGCAGTTACTGAACCAAGAAACAGTAATGTCAAAGGTCCGAGGGCAGGGTTATGTTCACACTGAATAAAGTTTTAATTAAAGGGCAGACTTAATTTTGGCATTTTGTAGAGCAATTTTTTGCTGACGATTTTAAATGTCCAAATTTAGTCAAACACTCTCTCTCTCTCTCTCTATCTATCTATATGAAATAGGGTTAGTGATTTTTATTATTTAGGCTGCATTTACTTGATCAAAAGCACAGTGATAATTGTAATAATAACATATTATTACAATTAACATTTTCTATTTATTTAAAATACATATATTCCAGTGATAACAAAGCTGAATTTTCATCAGCCATTACTCCTGCCTTCAGCGTCACATGATCCTTTAGTAATCATTCACATATATAGTGCACGTGATATGAGAAAATGTTCACTTGGTACAATTGTATAGCCTGTGACCCTAAGCATTTTCAGAAATTGAGCCATTGCAAAAATCCCCCCATGGTTGCCATGGCCACCGTTTTACTTTCTGCCCTAACCAAATTATGTATTTTGTGTTGCATCTCCTAAATCAAACATTATAACATAGACAAGGTGATGTATACACCTATGTTTGAGGGTCAATGTTTACAATGAGACCACAGACAACAAAAAAAAAAACTGTTCGAGTGAAGAGTTATTGGTGAAATCAGCAATGAGAGCAAAAAAATGTGTTTTTATTGTGAGTGTACTCCCCAAATAATAGACATTTCAAAGTCATTTCAACTGATGTATTAGACTTAGCAGTATGATGCAAATCAACTGAGAATTTTTAATGTCTTTTGCACTGATGAAAAAAAGAAGCTGGTTACGCTGGTGTGATTTTCGACCCCTGGGAGTTTTAGTCAATAATACATTAAAAGATTGTTTTAAAGATATATATTAGTGGTGTCATAATTAGTGTGTTAATGCGTACGATTAATTTTTTCAGATTATTAAAAAATTAATTAATGCGATTAACAATGGCGAGGGGCTAGTAACCAAATAACTCACAACTGCTGCTTGTCACTTTTTCTCTTGACAAGAAGTGCATTTATTCAGTTGCAGAACGTCTTTACGACCACATCAACTGGGAGACATTTCAGACGCGAACTTCACTTCAGGGCCAGCTGCGAGTCAAAGGAGAGCACAAAAAACGGTACTGGTACGCAGTATGTGCTCTTCATCTACATGCACAAAGATACCAGGGCGCACTTTAGCCTGTATCCTTTCTTTTCAAAGTGCGGAATAAACAATGTGCATGCAATTTCTTGGTCACTTACATCATAAAGCTACCAAAAAGACAATTAAATCAGGATTAATATTTATGCGTAGGGAGTGGTGAGGGTGTGGGCCAGACCGTGATAAGCACATGTGGGCTGGGGGTCCAACAACCAAGACCAATTTGACTCTGTACACGCTGAGCAATGTAGCCAATTGCACTGCCACTCAATGACAGCTGTAGTGATTATATTAAAAAGAGCGCTCTTTGCTTGCTTTCTGTATTTAATCGGTTCACAATTTGAACAAAATTTTAAACACGTGAGTTTTGTCTACCTCATGTAGGAGATGCAATGTAAGTGTCAAATAGGTCGGATATGGGATTAAATCAGTGTTGTTGTCAGGTAAACACTGACACCGTTGGGTGTTCTGTTAATTACTGCAATTGTGGGAAGATTATTTCACCAGCCAGGAAAGGTGAACGAAAATAACTCTCCGTGATGTATTGTTTACTTATAAATTTCAGGGTTCTGGAGGGGGTGTACATTCATAAAAGTGAGGCAGAAGTAGGAGGACCTGTGGCTGTTTTGTAAGCAAACATTAATGTCTCGAACTTGATGCGAGCCACAACCAGTAGTCAGTGCAGGTAGATAAAGAGGTGTAACATTGGGCTCTTTTGTCTTGTTGAGGACCAGTTGTGCCGCTGCATTCTGAATCAAGAGCATTGCAATAGTCCAGGCTAGATGACAAGGGCCTGGGAAAAAACTTGTGCAGCATGCTCCATTTGAAAGGGCCTGATCCTCATGATGTTGTGCTATGCAAACCTGCTTGATTGAGCTGTCTTTACAATATGGTACTTGAAGGTCAGCTGGTAACCAAAAAATATTTTTTAATGAAACTAGGATGATGAAATAATGCTGTAGAGTTGAAGTGGCAGGGAAAACGAGAAGCTCTTTGCCAGGTTGAGCTTCCTTCATCTGTGCCAAGATGTTTAGCCTTAGATCATTGCAGCCACTATTGGATTGTATGAATTTGAAATAAATGATAGAGCTGTGTGTCATCAGCATAGAAATGGTAAGAGAAACCACATGCTTAAATAATGGGTATCAGTGATGTAGTGTATGTGGTGAAGAGGAGGGGTCACTACATACACTATATCACTGATCCCTAAGGAAACCCTGTGACCAGTTTATGTTCTTTGGATACCACTCCTCCTCAGGAGTAGGATTCAAAGCAGTGGAGTGCTGAACTGGTAATGGTAGACAGAAGAATCAGATGATTTACATTGATCTAGCAGAATAAGAACTGATTATTTGGAATCAGCTTTTGTTGTCTTCAGGACTACAATGACCGACAGCAAGGCAGTCTCAGTTAAATGGCTGCTGCTAAAACCTGATTGGTTAAAGTACAGTTGGTCATTCTGTGAAAGAAATAAAGGAATCGTCTATGAAGGCATGAACCAAATAGTCCAGTCCATTAGAATTAAATAAACATATTACGAATATCTTGTTGACTGCAGGATCTCCAGCGGGAAGGTCATAACATTATTGTTTTCTAGCACTTTTGTCTTCTGGTATAAAATGATATCCCACAGACAGGATTCACAAAGGTTAAGATTGATTGAAGGAAGAAATGCTAACATCACTCCTGAAAAACTAGTAAGATATTGTCTTAACAAGAACTTAAAATCAACCATAGAGGTGTCAGTTGCTGTATTTAGATCCAGAGATCAGGAATGGGTGGGTGAGGGAAGAGAGGGTGACACTACACAGAAAAGACACAAGTGTGAAAGCGTGCACAGATAGTAATATTTAGGTTAAATTTAATAAAGAAATGAGCAGAGATGTCAAGAGGTTTCATATTGTCTGTGGTACAACTGCATGCGTAAATTAAGTCAAGCTGGTTGCCTAAAGTGGAAGGCTTCTCCAGATGGATTTCAAAGTTACCAAAGACTACAGGTGGACTTTCATCCACAGAGAATGCGGACAGAAGCCCATACAGCTTCTCTAATAAAGGTCCCCAGTTGACCATGAAGGTGATAAATCATTACAATATGGAATTTAACAGGAGCTGTTTCCATAATAGCATGAAACTCAAAATAATTTTTATTGAATAGGGAAGAGTGGGTTGAATTTTTCCAGTTATTAGAAATGAGAAGACCAGTACCAACCTGATGTCAACCTGATGGTGTCCTGTGGGGGGTGCTCTGGGAATATGGGGTAAGGGGCCCTTTGCTAAGGGCTGTCCAATCCCTGTATGATCAGAGCAGGAGCTTGGTTCGCATTGCCAGCATTAAGTCAGACTTGTTCCCAGTGCATGTTGGACTCCGACAGGGCTGCCCTTTGTCACCGGTCCTGTTCATTATTTTTATGGACAGGATTTCTAGGCGCAGCCGGGGGCCGGAGGGGGTCTGGTTTGGTGACCACAGAATAGCTTCTCTGCTTTTTGCTGATGATGTTGTTCTGTTGGCTACATCTGGCCAAGACCTACAGTGTGCGCTGGGGCGGTTTGCTGCTGAGTGTGAAGCGGCTGGGATGAGAATCAGCACCTCCAAGTCTGAGGCCATGGTCCTCAGCCGACAAGGGTGGCTTGCCCCCTTCAGGTTGGTGGGGAGCTCCTGCCCCAGGTGGAGGAGTTTAAGTATCTTGGGGTCTTGTTCGACGAGAGAGGAAGGATGGAACGAGAGATAGACAGACGGATCGGTGCAGCTTCTGCAGTTATGCGGTCGCTGTACTGGTCTGTCATGGTGAAGAAGAAGCTGAGCCGCAAGGCTAAGCTCTCGTTTCACGGTCGATCTTCGTTCCTACTTCACCTATGGTCATGAGCTTTGGGTCATGACCGAAAGGACGAGATCTCGGATACAAGCGGTCGAAATGAGTTTCCTCCGTAGGGTGGCTGGGCGCTCCCTTAGAGATAGGGTGAGGAGTTCAGTCACTCGGGAGGAGCTCGGAGTAGACCCGCTGCTCCTCCACATCGAGAGAGGCCAGCTGAGGTGGCTCGGGCATCTGTTCCGGATGCCTCCAGGACGCCTCCCAAGGGAGGTGTTCCGGGCATGTCCCACCGGGAGGAGGCCCCGGGGAAGACCTAGGACACGCTGGAGAGACTATGTCTCTCGGCTGGCCTGGGAGCGCCTCGGTGTTCCCCCGGAAGAGCTGGAGGAAGTGTCTGGGGAGAGGGGAGTCTGGGCGTCCCTGCTTAGATTGTTGCCCCCGCGACCCGGCCCCGGATAAGCGGAAGAAGAAGAAGAAGAAGACAGCTGACTGACAATTCCAGAGACCCACAGAAAATGATAGAGATGATAGCAGCAGAAGAGGTGCAGATAGGATGCAGCTTAGAAAGATTGCGTTACCATCTGTGTGTGATGTTAAAGTTGAGAGAGAACAAGAGGGTACATACTACTGTATACACGACTAAATGATTGTATTCGTGATAATCTTTAATTGTACAGCTGAATGGTAAAATATTAGTTAAGCTGGTGTGTGGTGGGCATCCTGGACATGATTATTTTTTGCCTAAAAGTAGCTGACCAATAAAATGCAGGTATTGCACATAATCGTCCAATCGTGGCGTTTTGCGCTGAGAAAGATCAAAGTGATGCAAATACATGAAACTGTTCGTTCGACTTGAAGCTGCATACCAATCACTGTATGACACCAAAGTACCACAAGAGCGATTTGAAATCATAAACAGCCATCTGCTCTGCTCTCTATAGCTCTCGTGAAATAATGTCATACAACTATCTATCTGCACAGCTAACTGAAGTAAGCCTGGCTAATTTGGGAAACTTGTTTTATGAAACAGGACCCTAAACTAATACTGATTTGTTGCTCAAGAAACATTTTCAGTGCTAAAAACAGTAGTGCTGCTTCATACTTTGTAATATATATTTTTTCAAGATTCTTTGAATAGAAAGTTTCAGTATTTACTTTAAATAGTGAGATTTAATATTTTGTTACATATTTGTCTTTGCAATCCCTATCAACTGAACGAACAAACTAATTTTCTTTTGTGAATGCTATTAACTTTCAAATGCCAACTTACACAGCATGTGAACGGACTGTTATGGCTTTTATTCATTATAATGCTCCTCATGCCATAATACTGCTGAATCAAACTACTCCTGATGTTAAAATATATTCTTGAACTCAAGACTCGTAAACAAAGGCTGTTTGTTTGTGTAGTAATATAGTCAGTTTTGAGAGAAGCTTGCAGATCTGGCTAAGCTCTGGCTTTGGAACATATAACAACACCTTTTCAGTGGAAGGAAAGAGAGACAGATACAATCGGAGAAACAGATCATCTCCCAACACCTACAGGCTTTCCTTTTCAACAAAAAAAGGAAGCAAAGAAATGGTGCCAAATAAATTAAGGCAAGAAAGCCGCAGTAATGTGACGGGGGCGGAGACATTACGGTTAAGATTTAGTTTTTTGATGAGCAGATAAAATAACAAAAACACATAAAACCATGTGCAATCACACCTCTCTGACCCCCAGCACCCACCCAGAGCATGGGAATGGGCCTACACACACTCGATACACAGGCCGTGCTATTTCCAGGAATAGCATGGGTCATTTTTAGGCAGGAGGGTGAAACCGACAGCGAGGAGGAGAGAGCGAAACAAGAAAAAAAAAAGGAAGGGAAGAAAATCTCACACTTATGTAAGGTGGAGTGCTGAGTGCAACATGACTTCTGATAATTCCTCCTCTTGTGCAGTTCAAAATAACTTTAACTGCATTTCACACCCACATACACAAACACACACTATTATAGGAGCAAACACACACGGCAAGCCTTATATGCTGTCAGAGACCTTGAAGCAGGAAGGTAAGTGATAGAGAGAAAGAGAGACAGGAAACGAATCAGAGAACATCTTTAACCGCAGGGAAAAGTTATCATTGAGTAAGAAGCGGGGGTCAAAGGTCACCTGTAAAGCAGCCACAAACTGGATGGTGCTGACGAGGGCGAGCGAGTGGCCAGGGGGAAAGTTGAACCTGAGTGTGTCCAGGAAGTGGGCAGTGTCAATCTGGATGTCCACAAACACGTACAGCATCTTGATGCCCTCTGTTGAGTCTATAGGGACTGAAGACACAAACAACATTAGCATATTTCACTCATCATATTCGTAGGTTGACTTCCCATTTTTTCTGTAACCTGAAAAATCTAAATTTGGCATTCAACATTGCGCTACAGACTCAAATGATCCCACAAATCAAATGGTGCAATCAAGTCCCTCTGTCAAGTTTGTATTCATGATTTTGGAAGTCGCAATTAGGACATCAGATGCACTCAAATCACTTTGGTCCAAGAAAGATCTGTAAATGCGTAAAATTTTTTATATATATATATATATATATATATATATATATATATATATATATATATATATATATATATATATATACACATACACATATATACACATATATACATACACACACACACACACACACACGTGTTATAACGCTACCTCTACAATATGTGCAATAAAAAATTTTCATCAGCTATGCTTTTTTGCTTCTTTAATATTATTTATTCAATTAATGGAGGTAATGTAAATTTAATTTCTTAACTGCAATGTCAGTGGGGTCCAAATAATGCTCCACAGAATAAAGAACTCTTTGGAATGCCATTGAATGAGTAAAAGATCCTGGATATAAGAACCATTCCTTTTTAAATCCATCTGAAATTGCATACTGCATTTCTTGAAAAATTTGTCAACCAGTATGTAGTATAAATATATAGCATATATGCTGTATATATCAGTATACAGTACTAGATCAAACAAGCACGTAATAGCTCATCGTCATAAACTCTAAACTTACAACAATGTAAATAAATGTCTTGAAAACTCAGAAAAGTTAGTTCTAGTCAACCTACCTCTGATTTACCGATGACAGTAACTGAAGAAAAGAGAAAATTGCACAATTGCTATTAATGCCATTCATTTCACACCCCATTTAAAAGACAGCAGAGCTGAAAGAGAAAGGCGGGCTTCAGTCTTCTCCCATCTACATTATCATTTACTGCTGATGGTCATAATTGCTGCTCTTCTTGTAGCATTCTCTTTAAAGCCCCTGCTCTAATGGCCATTTCACTGCTATTAGGCAAATGCCACCTTTAGGGAATGTTTTAAACACGGAGCCCATATAACTATATAAGAACAGACGGCAAGAAAAGGAAGTAAATTTACCTCTCAAAGCAGTATGATCAACAGAGACGTCTTAGCAAACGCACATTGCTGAGACATCTATAAAAGAGTCCATATCTTGAAAAGCACTGCATATTTTAAAAGGAGTAATTTAACTGAAACTGAATAATTTTTATATAGTTAAAAACCTGTATGACTTTTTCTTCAGTGGAACATACAAGTAGTATGTTCTTTTTTTACCCAATGGTAAACAAAATGTTGTTTCAAAATCGCTGGAAAATAAAAATTCTGATTATATAGTAATATGCAATTTCAGTACTTACAAGTATTGTTAAAGATAGTTCAGTGTAAATACAATTTTTTATTTTATTTTATTTTTTTTTTTTACACAAAATGTTTGTGTGCTGTGATATCATTATGCTTTTAGAGTACTGCACTGTTAGCTTAGCGCCATGCTAACATCACAGCTTGACTGAACTGCATGTCAAGCTGCTTCTTTGAGCTGTTACCTATGTAGTGCCTCGAATATGTTTCTGTGGCAGTTAGGATGATCCCTTAGAAGGCATTTGCCGTCATAGGCAATAAACAATGAGGCAGCTAACGAGGTTTAAGAACAGAGCTACTGAATAGATGTCACAGACAATGTTTACAGTTAGTTACTAAAGAAAGTGGCTGAGTGGAGAAAGAGAGAGAGAGAGAGAGAGAGAGAGAGAGAGAGAAAGAAAGACTTCTGGGAGAGAGATTTTACAGACTGTGGCAATAAAAGTTTTATTCTTGAAAGTTTTGTACTTAAGTGGGTCACTGTCAGAATGCACATACATACAAGGCTATTTTCATACACGCATGAAACACACAAGAGGCAATAACCTCTTTCCGCAGGTGCTAGAAAACAAAAGAAAAAGACGTGGATGGGCCAGGGGGTTGAAGTTAAGTGGAATCGATCCATTTCCCTTATCCAATTAGCACAGCAGACTGAGAGCACTTACTCACTGCAATTACAGCTGTTGTCAATAAGAGTCATGAATTCAGTCACCGTCTCCATCCCCTTGTCTCCTTCCTTTCTCTATTGTTTTCTTAAATGGTTAGTTCACCCAAAGATGAGAATAAAGCTGTGATTAACTCACCTTTAAAGTGTCCTAGGTGTACGTGACTTTCTTCCTTCAGACGAATTCAACTGAAGTTAAAAATTGTCTTGGAACCTCTATCATTGCAGTGGGGTGGTGGTTTCCTTTCAACAGTTCAAATAAATAAAAAATAAATAATGCGCATGTAAATCTAATAAAACATCCCTCACATGGCTCTGGGGGAGCCGTGTAAATAAAGGCCTTCTGTAGTGAATCCATGTATATTTGTAAGATAAATATCCGTATTTCAAGTGTAATAAACATTCTTCTTTTACTTTTGCTGGTAACCGGAAGCAGTCCCAGCGAATGTCGTAGGACGTATGCCTGGGAAATGTAGTAGCAAAGGAAACAAAGTTTCTTTACTTTAGCAAATGTAAACCTCTTGGGTTATACTGAAACATTGCCACATTTTTATTTTGTTCTCTCTCCACACTCGTCACTAATCATGCAACGCAATACATCTTATGTCATCCGCCGGGACTGCTACAGTCAGAGGAAGTGAGAAAAAAAAGGTGTTTATTAAGTTTGAAATATGGATTCTTATTTTACACAAAAAACACACATTCGCTACAGGAGGCCTTTATTCACCCCCTGGAGCTGTGTGAAGGATGATTTTTTTTTATGGATGGTCTTCCAAAGTGTAAACAGCCAACACCAGTTTATCTCCATGGAAAGGCTTGGAGGGGACTAGACAGTTTTTAATATAACACAGATTGGATTCGTCTAAAAGAAGTAAGTCACATACACCTAGGATGCTTCGAAGATAAACACAGTCCAATTTTCATTTTGGGGTGAACTAACCCTTTAAGGAGGTTAAATATAAGCAGATATGACTGAGGAGCTTCTTAAAATTGTAAAAACAATTACAGAATTCTCAGACACAGTGTTTTTTTTTTCATTATGAAACCACAATTAACCACAAGCATATATACAGAAATGCGAGTGAGGTGGATCTCATGTTGGTTTGGCTTTCAAATGCAAATGGTGATCAACTATTCAACATCATTTTGATAGGATGTGAATATCTATCAATATATAAAATAGACTTAAATCAATATGTAGGTACTATAAATCACTGACAATATTTTCTTAGTGACAAAATGAACACTATTTTTGCTGCTTTATCACTTGCCAAAAAATCATCATACAAAAAATAAAAGCTAACCTTTAAGACTTGATTATTTAAAAACAAGAAAACTATAAGTATATGTCCCATACGTCAATCACCTGTATTTATATAGCGCATTTAACAGTACAGATTGTGTCACAGCACTGAACAGTATCAAATTTGGACAATAGTGTGTCAATATGACAATATTAAACACTCAATTTTCAGTTAAAGGCATTTCATTAATGAATGCAGAGACTTTATTGTCTAGATCAACCCATTTTAAATAGGATCTTTGTAATCAAATCTTCCACAAAGATTTGATTATTTTAAGTAATTCTGTCAGGTGTATCTCACTTCTCGGTAAATATACATTTATATACACTATGCACAGCATTAAAGCAGTTACACTATTATCATTTTTAGCAAACACTGACAATTAGCGTTTGACTGTGTATAAGTGTGCATGCTCAAGTTTGCAGGAAGCTTTGGCCCTCAGATGAAAGATTAATATTCCTTTGGCCAGCTCTGGTATTTGGGAGGATTGATTTAGCATTTCCTCTACTGTATGTTGTGCTGCTGACGGGCAGCAGGGGGTAAGAGAGCGGCTTCCTCTAGGCTTGCACGTCCAGGCCTTTTAAAGGACACCCTTAATGCATGTTCACTATTGATCTGCTGAGCACACGTGCAGGCAGGCCCATTCAAAACATCTGCTATCCCTTACACATAACGGCTACCATACTGAGCTATTGAGAGGAGCTTTGCAAAGCACTTCAAGAGTAAATCTATACATCTTCACTTCTCCTAACCCCGGCCGACTGTCTCCAACCTTTGCTCTTAGTAACTCCCACTGAGATTTCTTGGTCTCTTTCTGAATTATTATTTTTTTCAAACGTTCAGTTGCCCGTCAGTGAAAGACCCTGAAACCGCAGGAACATGGAAAGATGATAGATGAGATATCTTCTTTTATGAAAATTAATTTGTGGGTTTGTAGTCCATAAATACATTAAGGAATAAGGAAACATTCTAAAACCGAGCTACGAAGAATCCAAACATGTTTGCTACACTTTCTTCTACAGAACACAAAAGAAAAATTTCACACCTCTCTTATTTTATTTTTATTATTTATACATATTTAATTTTTATATTATTTAAACATACTTCAGTTTTATAGGTTTCTTAATTTTGTTCGGTGCTTTTGTCATTATTTGTTTTGTTAATGCATGGTTTTTATTTTAACATATACATACATATATATATACATATATATATATACACACACACACACACACACACAGTGTCAAAGCAACCATTCTGTCTTAAAATGAAAGTTAAACCTAAGCAAATCAGGCTAAATACAGGTTTGGAATCAAATGAGGGTGAGCAAATGATGGCAGAATGTTCAACTTGGGTGAACTGTAACTTTAATTCCAACTCACTGAGACAACTGTGTCCATAATGCACCATGAAGTCAGCTCCCAGTGCCCGGGCAGTGAAGTCGTCTACGCAGCAGGCCCCATATGTCACATCTCCCATCACCAGAGTGTCCGCCTCTGTGAATCTGACAAACAACACAATCAACCAATCAATGACCTTGATCACCACCCCATTGCAATTCAGATCAATCAGGATGTAAATAAAATGACGGTTCCACACAGTTGCCAGATCAATCACTCTCAAGCGGAAATGTCACTCAGACATCCATGTCTCCAGTTAAGTGGGTTCCCGCTAGCCATAAACCTGATGCACTCTGTGCAGTCTATAAAGAAAAAACAAACATCTAGAATAACCTTCAGAGATGACAGAGCACTGGACAATGACTAACAAACATTCGTTGATGGTAAATGTACCATGTTAAGGTTAATAGCTATGTGTGCACACTGTTCTATAAAAAAGTAGGTAAAATGGTTATTAAAAAATTCAAATGTAGATGCAAACCAGAGGTAATCTTTGAGCCAATGTGTTTCTTTATGGCAACCATAAAAGTCTATACAAATGTATTACATTTACAATTATATTTATATAAAAAAATAAATAAATCTGTTAGCATGTTAGTATTCAATTTATTGCAATGGCACTTGTGGAGCAAAATTACAATGTATGACAGTTCACGATTTCTACTTGCCCTGTAAACATTTTTACTGGAACCAAAGCAAAGCTAAGACAAAAAAAAAGACAAAAAACACTTTTAAAATGTATACTTTTAAATATATAGCCTATTTTGAAGATTTATTATTTCATAATTTTATTCAAATTAAATAAAAAAACGGATTATTAAAGTACAACATCCATAATTCAAATTATATATATATATATAAACTCAAGCTTACTTCAAAACCATGGCTTACAGTAAAAAAGATTGTTACTGATTACTTTGCAATTTTAAACTCCTTCTTACTAACGCCTTCTTACTACCTTCTGACAATTTCAACAAAGCTTATGTTAATGTCAGCAAGATAAAAATTTGCCTAGCAGACGATTTTAAACAATTTACAGAATTCACAGCCAAGCGTCGTGAAAATGGTTTGAATCAGCATAAAAATGAACCGCACATACATGATCCAAAACTGTGAGATACAGCGGTAACCCAACAGAGCAAGTGACTCAAAAATCCCATTCTGTCCTGCGTTCTTAAACAAATCACGGTCATTAAGAAATATTTAGTACAAATGCATTAATTCACCTGTTACTAGCAGGTGTGGCAAAGCTGTAGACTCTGAATATAAGAATTTAAATCTGCAAAAACATGTTTTACGACGCAGTGGAGGACATTACTGAGCCACCATCTCCAGCACAGCAACTCTTAAGAGACACTGCTACAAATTGTCCTTGGCTTCCTTCCTTTGCTTTGTAGGACAATGACAAGCATTCCAGCGAGGTGGATCTCTAAGGAGCTGTTTGAAGAACCAACGATCTGTTTTTGTTTGCTTCGGCAGGGGTCGTTAAGTGTTAGCACTTCTATTGACTGGCGTACTGCTGCCGCCTCTCCTCTGTGTGAAATTTAAATGCAGGATAAATATGAGACAGGAGCACATAAATTATGAGTGAGAAAAAACGAGAGAGAATGAATATGCGAGGAGAAGAAAGGAGGAAAAAGAGAGTAGTGGCTGTTGTATGGGAAGCTGGCTGTCTGGAAGCAGACATATTTAGGACAGGTTTTATTAATAGAACACAGGCACATTTTCTCTGCTTTTATACACACATACACACACTAGCACTTCACCCTCCACCCGATTCACCTTCTAACCTCTCATTCAGAAAGTGGCCAGTACAACTCCATGAAACATGGTACAGTCTGCACAGATCACTTTGTCTGGGTGCTAGCCTTTCTTTTTCCTCGGTTTGTCAATCTACGATAGCTCTGTTGTGAGCCTTTTTCCACAGCTAACTAAATGATGGGACGAATATCTCGAAAAACATAAGGCTAAACTGCACTTTATTTCTACATTTATTCTCAGTGGTCCTCTGGTCCCTGAGCGTATGTGCTTGTGGCACTGTAGTCAAGCACATAATCGACAGAGAAAAACATTTATGTGGATTTATAAGCTAATAAAGATCTAATTAAATGACAAAAAAATAGATGAATTACATTTATACTTCCAATGACCTCCTTCCAAAACACCTTGTTCTGCATGAATCTATATATAAATATAAAACCAAAAACATATATTTTTTTGCAATCTAAATGGCAAATTTTGCACATGCATACAAACTAGAGATGTCAATTTATTGTTGATAGGAGATACAACCGATTAGCTATCAATGGTCGATTAAGCGGTGTCATTTTGGGGTGCATGCAGCTCAAGCGCAAAACACGTGCAAACAGCTGTAAGTGACGGGCTGGATCTACGAAAATGTTGTAGTAATGTACAAACTATGCCTTGCACCTAACTTGCGTCATAATAGTCACATCAAAACTCAGTGTGAGTATTATGACGTTTTTTATAGAGATGTATTATAAAACTCAGTGTGTTTTTACATAGCACCACCGGTGGTTTTGGGAGCAGATCCCTGACCGTACACCACACCTAATTTTGAACTTGCATTAAGGTTTATAATAGTCACATCAAAACTCAGTGTGAGTATTATGACGTTTTTTATAGAGATGTATTATAAAACTCAAGAGTAAGGAAAAGAGTGTGTTTTACATAGCACCACCGGTGGTTTTGGGAGCAGATCCCTATAAAACACTGAAAATAATGTGACCAAAGGGACATAGGTGTGTCCACATCACACACACGCGCCTATATATAATAATTTGTTGTTTGGGATCAATGCAGTGAATGCATTTTGCAGTATTAAGGTTTATGATTAATCAATTAATTGACGATCAATTGTGGAAATTATCAAAATGTACATACACACATACACATCAATTTGATCATTCATATATATATATATATATATATATATATATATATATATATATATATATATATATATATATATATATAGATCATTTCAACAATCTCAAGATTGTCAATTAAATTAACACACACGGTTTAATAAATACATATATGTTAGGCCTGTTAACCTCAAAATTAATGATTTCTTTGCAGTTAAATTGTAAACAAAGACCACAACAGAGCTTTTTAAAATTCTAAATCCATTAACTGTTTCAAGTGCATCGAGAATCATTTAATTCAGACTGAGGCTTCAAAGTATGTATCATAAAAATCATATATATATATATATATATATATATATATATATATATATATATATATATATATATATATATAGGGTGGCACAATATGTGTATTTGTTAGTGCTGTGAAATGATTGATCACAATTAATCAGTTTTTGTTTACAAAATATGTTTATACTAATATATATGAAAAATACGAACACTTGCATGTATATATTTAAGGAAAAAGGTTACATATTAAATATAATCACAGAATTTAAAATATAATACGAATATATAAATGTAAAAATGTAAATATAAAAAAAAAATTGGAATATTTAATTATACACAATACTAGTGATCACACAAACACACACACACACACAAACACATCTTCCTCATCATAACGCACTCCCTGTGTTTGTGTCTCATGCATGGCTTACTTCTGTAACCCAGTGCCCTCAAACACAGCCTCTCCCCACACACAGTTATTCTCATGTGAAGGACGCAGGCAGGCAGCCGTTGCTTGTAAAGCAGAGAGAGATGGATGAGGAGAGCTCATCTGGTAAATAAATATTTGCAGTGGTAGATTTGATTCGCTCATCCTTTCTCTCATCAAAATCCCTCTCTTTCTGCCTATCTGCTACACATTTGCACATGCACATAAATGAGTGGGTGACATCATCACCGGTCCAAAGCGTTGAGACAAAACACGAATGAGACGGTTCAACACAACACATGTAGAATGGCCCCAAAAGTATTAGGGAACCAAAGTCACACTTAAAAATTAATGAATGTCCTTGCATCACATAACAAAACATCAACAGTAGCACTGCAAAGAGAAGCACAGCCCACACTAAAAACTGACTGCACCAAAATCCCTCTGCTCATGTTAAGCATCAAACATAAATGAGCAGACGGTGATTCCGGAAGCTGAGAGGTCTGTATTTTATGACAAATCCCAAAATTCGCAATTTGATATAAAAAAAAAAAAAAAAGTTAAAAAAGAAAGCACACACACACACACACACACACACACACACACACACACGTGTTTATCTGACACACAACTGTGAGCAAAAGTATTGGAACATGTGACTGACAGGTGTATTTTGTTGCCCAGGTGTGTCCTATCACAATGATTATTCAAACAATAACTAGCACTAAATATCTTCGCTCAGTTTCAGACTTGGGTTTTGCCTGTTCAGACTGCATTTATAGGTAAGAGGTGAAAACCAGAACATGAAAAATCACTGGTTTACTAGATAACAGGTAGATCAAGAAAACTGCAGTTAATGACAGAAACATTGTGAGACCCTAAAACAACTGTAAGTGTGCAACAACAACCTCCAGAGAGCAGTAGTGAAGGTATCACAATCTACTTTTCGCAGAAGACTTCAAGAAGAATATGAAGGCCAGGCTGGAATTTGCCAAAAAGTTCATAGATGAGCCTCAAAAATTCTGGGACAAAGTTTTATGGACTGATGAGACGTAGATTAACCTTTACCTTTAAGTGATGAAAAGGTTAAGTTTGGAGAAAGAAAGGATCTGCTCATGATCTGAACGTAGAAGCTCATCTGTGAAACACAGTGAAGGTAAAGTCATGGCTTGGGCTTTTTTTTAGGTTCTTCTGGGAACGGCACATTCATCTTCATTGATGATGTAACACATGATGGCGGCAGCAAAAACTCAGAAGTTTACAGAAACATTTTGTTTGCCAATTTAAAGAAAGGTGCAAACAAACTTACTGGGAGATCCTTCATCGTGCAGCAAGATAATGAACCAAAACACACTGCCAAAACAACAAAGGAGTTCACGAGGGGTTAGAAGTGGAAGGTTTTAGACCGGTCAATCTCCAGACTTAAAGCCTTCTAGAACATGCGTTTTACCTGCAAAAGAGGAGACTGAAGGAGGTAACCCCCAAAATGCCTGGAAAAGCATCACAAAAGAAGAATGCAACAGTTTGTTGACGTCAATGGGTCGCAGGCTTGATGCAGTTACTGAAAACAAAGAATTTACAACTAAATAATAAGTCTTACTTTAATCTATGTTCTATCTCACTTAGATTAAAGCATTCAGTTTACTTGATCAAAATGATTTCAGGCTTTTCATTCAATGTTTAATTCAAAGTATTAATTTCATGACTAGGAATTGAATTTAAGACCTTGGCATCAATAGACAGAAATTCTAAAAATATATCCATTCTTTCAATCTTTGAAAAATATTTTTTTTAACTTAAGACAGTCAAGCCAGTAGTTGAAGTTTATGATTCTTGTTAAAAATGGCACTTACAGTCATACATTCACTTAGATTTTGACGCATTTGGTTTGAACAGCTTAGGAAGATGTAATGAACAAGTGGATAGTTTATTTTTAATGGCACCCTGGATTGTGTCAGAGGATTGATCGGAGCATTTTGGAGCATAAGCAAGTCACAGTGGCATGGAGAAAGAAAGATGAAGTGCTACTAGATCTGACTGCAGCTGCCATAAGTAAACGATTTCATAATCCTCTGTCTGACCATTTTATTTTGATTTTGTTGTTAAAAAAAACACATGCAGTAGTGAGGAGGAGTTCATACTGTTTCCTCTGCTAAGATGTTAGCTAATCATTACAGCGGCCAATCACTGGGAGTCTATAAAACAGGTCATTTCAAAGAGAGGTTCAGAATGGGCATTTTTCAACATATTTATTTGTTTTGTTTATTTTTTTTGTGGAAAAAAAATATTAGGATAATAAGTAAACCACAAGGAACATAAAAAAAAAATCCATGTCATGACCCATTTTTTTTAATCCTGTTTGTCATCTCAATTCAAATTCAAGGCCTTACACACAAGATCCATAAGCAGGATGCAAATATGAAGCGCCTGTAACGATGACTACCCTAGCCTGCAGTGACAAAACACCTGCAAAACCTCATTGTCAGGTTTCCTTATTTGCGCAGTATATCCGATTAACACCAACTAGAAGGGCTTGCGGATGAAAAACGGAAATACATTCATATAAACTCTGAGCGTCAGATTACTGGAGCTTGTGCCAGAGAGAGAGAGATAGTACTCAATACCTGGGAATGGTGCTGTAATTACGAAGCAGGAGCGTGGATCAAGTTCGTGCTCCCACTGGGACTAAGGCTCAGAGCGAGTAAGATGAGGGGTTTTAGTCGTGATTAGTGCTTTGCACGCCCCTCGAAATATTGACCGCAAGATGGAAGAGTCAGTGTCACATATGGCCTGGTCTGCTTGTTACTGTAGATCTGCTCTTCTCCCGCTGAAATCAAACCCACCGTCTCTCTCTCTCTCTCTCTCTCTCTCTCTCTCTCTCTCTCTGTCATGCTATCTGGCTCCAGCTACAGCATCTGAGCTGAAATGTCATTAAGATGCAATTAAGATGTAAAAATGTCTGTGATCTCAATAACAGGGCTTGTTAATTAGTGTCTCTGTAGCAGCCAGCTCGCACAAAACAAAGTCACACTCACACAGAGCAGAAAAAATTATAAAATTAAATAAAATAAAAAATAAAAAAGATAAAATAAAATAAAAATAAAATAATTAAATTAAATTACATTTCTGAGATTTTCAAAGTGGTTTCAGTCATACAGATTTCACTGAACTCAACCGAGGCCAGGCTCTCCCTGTCAATGCGACTGTTTTTGAATGGTTTAGTTCCTTTCCCTGACAGATTCTCATAAACTCCACAGACAGTTCATGTGTCTCTCTGTCACGTCTCTCTCGCTCCTTCAGAGCAGTGAGATAGAGTCGCGCTCCTGCAGGACCGGTCAGCGCCTCTGCGTGTCTCTCACTCTCTCAGTTAATGAACATTAGGATGTGCTGTGTCTGGAAGCGGATCCATCCGTTTCAAGCTATTCCTCCTGTCTCTCAGAGGTGAAATCTTTACTTGGCTTTGACAGGACTTTCATCAAAGCTCAGCGTGAGCGAGGGGCTGCTGGCTCAAAGCTCTCCTGTTTGTGAACGCTGGAAGAAAACAGATCTTTCTTTTTGGCCACTTAATCAAAGCCTTCAAAAGCAAATGATTTCAAATAACATGCTTTTTTATGACTGCTAATTGTCTGGAATAGGGCAGCCAAGCAGAGTTAGAGAAGTGGTAATTATCATTATAAAAAGATGTTTCAGAAGACATGAGAAATAGAGCCAAGTTATGATTTTATAACTTGCACACTGAAGCTTAAAGATCTCAATCCCTGATTATTAAACATTCAAATATTGATTATTGATTTATGTTTACAACAGGTCACATACAATTTAGAATACAGATTAATATTATGTGTGACTGGTAAAAAGATATAATATAGCCATTTGCCAGAACAGCTTTTGATCAGAGTTCCATTTTAAGATCCGTGGTAACTGCTTTGCTCTTATTTATATCACTGTCAAACATGATAAGAATTGTAATACAATTTTACATCTTACTAGAACAGCAAAACAGCATTTGGTTGGAACAACTTGTACAACATAATAGTATTTGTATAATTAAGTGAAACTTAAAAATATATGCCTTTGAATTAGCAAAATATCAAAGTGGCAAGTGTTTTATTAAAAGACACATGCACACTCTTAAACACACATGCACACAGATTAAAACAATGAAACGTAATGAAAAACAAAACAATACAAAAATAGCACAAACAAAAAAAAAAAAAAAAAGAAAAGAAAAAAACTAATCAAAACCGAAAGGCATCAAAACAAACCTAACCAAAATATTCCTGGTAACTTGAGTAAATACACCCACTAAATATTACCATTACATCAGTGGGTAAAAAGATAAAAATGCCTCAGAAAAGTGAAACTAGTTAAAAAAAAATAATAATAAATTAAAAAAATGTCAAACTTCATTTGTTTGCACATGCCAATTGTTATTTAATTTGAATATGATTTGAATTTTAAATGTAATGATACTGCTAGTATTTTTTTGTTTCCAAATATTTTTGGGGCCACCATGCACATCTTCAAATACACAGCCAATAAGAACAAAGCCTTTTTGTTGTATCAGGTTGCAGATGAAAGCCCAGGACATGAGACTCTGAGTGATTCAATGCTGTACCCTCTACCCTGTTTCAGTTACTCTGATTGTGTGTGTGTGTGTGTGTGTGTGCATGCCCCTCACTTGACTGAGCTCAGTTAACACAAAGACTAATATTAGATCAGCAATGAGGGCTTGTCACAGAAAAGCCGTCCCTTCGGACGTTCCACATCCCAGTCCTGTTTCCCCACAGTCTACAAACTACTCCTGAACCACTTAGCAGAGCACAAAACACACCAGCCCACACAAATCACATTACCTGTACCTTCTCAACCTACACAACAGAAAAACAGCCTTAAATCTGGTCTGCAAAGCCATAAAGGTCCTCATTAGCAAAGCTTCTATACTTCTTTCTTCTTTTCGCAATGATACAAACCCACTGATGTCAACATGATTTATGAAAGGGAAAAATATTCTAATTGTCCAGCTGTGTGCCTCTGTGGATTGAGGTTTTCCCTCAGACTAGCTCAGAGGTTGCGATAATGTGCAAGGGTGTGCGAGATGAGCTTGTATGTGTTCCGCTCATTTGATGAAAAGCCTGAAAAGCTGGCCTCAAAAACGCTTAGTGGTTTTCTTCTTGTGTGAGCAGGTCTCAGTGTCTGGAGGGGATGCAGCATTGGCTGTGTGACACCGTCTATGAAATCCTGTTAGTCCACTTCAGGGCAGAAATCAGCCCAGGAGAGAGAGAGAGAGAGAGAGAGAGAGAGAGAGAGGATGCCCAACACCCTCAGGTCTCTCACACACACTACTGATATTGAGGCATGACCTGAAATGAACTGTGTCTGAGCAATTATTTAAGATTTTTTTGGTTGAGTCCAAGAATTTGTTAGTTTACCTGTGAAACCCAAAAACGTCCTGATATTTTTAGGCTGCTTGACTGATTTAAATTTTAATGAATAATTTTAAAAAGGTATATAAAGTGTAATACATAATTAACTAAATATATGGTATTAATAAAAACATACATTAATAAATGCATTGATTTTTTTTAAGCAATTTTGTTTTAAAATAAATGTAAAAATTGCATAACTTTGGAAATGTTGCAGGCCAGATTCAAACTTATGTCATCCAGATAAACATTTAGTGTTAACCACTAGTCCACAAACTTTTTTTTTTATTATCTAATCAGACATATTTTTAGACTTTTCAATTTGATGTAAATCTAGTCAAGGCAGTGTGCATTTATATCACCTGGGGGCAGCAAAACAATGTGCCAATGCTGCATCATTTTTACCACATTTGCCTGTTGTTTTTTTTTATTTTTTTATTCCTATTCACCCAAACCTGTAGATAAGGCGAGCAGAGCCTCCTCCCGTTACCACTACAGGATTCCAGCCAGGTCTATGACACGCATCGGATATCTGAGAGCTCTGTCTCTCTCTCGTTTTCTCAGAGACAGTAAAAGTGATGCATCATCCCACGAGAGCAGTAAGAGAGAGGCAGGTGAGCAGAGTAGAATAGAAGTGCTCTGGTGCATCTGTACGTGAAGAGCTGTCACGACATTCTGTATCTTTCACACACACACACACACACACACACACACACACACACACAAAGACATCTCCACGCATACCATTATATGCAAACAAGACACGACAGATACTTGGACATACATACAGCCATTAGTGCAGATACTGAAAGACTTACAACAACCTCTTGAGGAGTAATGGAAATTCTGTAATTATTCACCATCGTTTCAGATCTGTAAGATGTTCATTCTTCCACAGAACACAATAGGAAAGATTTATCAAGAATAACCTTGACACACTTGTACAAATAATGAAAGTCGAAGTCTAGAACTGTGTGGGTGAGAAAATTATTATTTCTTTTATACTTTGAAGGTAAAAATTCAGGTACACTTTGAAGATATATTCCAGCTACCCAATTATTCCAACTTATTTTTATATATATATATATATATATATATATATATATATATATATATATATATATATATATATATATATATATATATATATATATATACACATACACACACACCTACTTCAAACACTAGCTATGGCTTAGTGCTGCATTCTATTTATGATGTACTGACGCAAGTTTCAAATGATTTTCAATGGTCGCGTTCAGGACGGGC
Organism: Puntigrus tetrazona; assembly: GCF_018831695.1. Lineage (NCBI taxonomy): Eukaryota > Metazoa > Chordata > Actinopteri > Cypriniformes > Cyprinidae > Puntigrus > Puntigrus tetrazona. The sequence continues at coordinate 14,224,263 of NC_056713.1, forward strand.
GTGAACAATGTGAGATTGGTTTGATGAGAGAAAGAACATTAAGATGGGCCAATCAGAGGCAGAGTAGGGCGGGTAGAGTAGGTTCCTATGCCAACAGGGGAAAAAAAAAAAACACTACAGGTGATGCGATACAGACAACTCTCAGATTAGTGCTGGGTGATAAAATGATTTAATCAATTAACTCGAATGTCTAGTTTACATTGACATGATCGAAAGAAAATTGTTTTTCTGTTTAACATCCGCCGATGCTCTCCTCTGGGCTCCCATAGTTCCGTGTATGGAAAGAAAATTATGTGTACTACAGAGCTCCTTAAAGGGAATAAATAAAAGATGGGAAGAAAATATATATTTTAACACTTTCTATCACAGTTTTATCATTGGGTAATCATACTGTATATAAAAGAAAATCGCTGGCATCAGGGAGCTGCTATTATGCCTGGCATTAAAATGCTTTTGAACAATCATTTTTTGGTTTCACTTTGACGATTTGCGTGGTTTCACATGCTATTTATATTACGGAGAGTCAGTATTTACCACACATTTTACAAGATTAGATGTTTGTCAGTGGTTCTCAGAAACCGCAAATCATTCATCACTGTCCTCATTCATCTCTTTTATACTAAGTATGAAATCTAACAAGTGAAATCTTATGTACAGTAATATAACTGTAACAAACAACCGTAAGCAATCTTTACTTATTCTTTCTGAATCTTACGGATTCACTGTTTGGGCAAAAGTATGTTTTGTTATGTTCTAAATTATATTTTCACTTTTTACAAATGGCAGGGCCCGCCATCTTGTCGTCTTTTAGCTTTGTTGTTTCTGATTGCACTTCCAGATCAAATCCCAGTAGGGAAAAATCTAAACAAAATAAGTTCAAACTTGTTTTGAACAGTTTCTTTGTCATCTGTAGATTTATTTTAAGCAGGGGGGAAACCTTAGTTTTTCTTAATTATGGTTTTATGTATATGGTTTTTAATGATATATATTTTTCCACATAACATTTTCAGTATGGTTTTAGTTTTGGTTGACTAGGTTTCCTATTATAACTCTGGTTTCATCCAGCACAGTGTTGTGGGCTCTTGCCTTCATTTTGTATTCTGCTCTCGAAGTGTAAAAAACAACAACAGACACTGTGATCTGGTCACCCGATATAATGAGTAATATCCCATGAATTATTCCACTCTGGGTCCACGGCAGAAATCCCTAACTTCTCTGCCCAAATCTTCACCACTCACGTCTTTCTCCTGCCCCCCATCTGTTTCGGCAGGGGCACTTAAAACTTTATTTTCTCCTCTTCACGTCAAATCCCTATTAGCATCCTTAACCATGGGAATGTTTCCAAAGTAGAGAGACAGATCTTGTGTGTGTCAAAATGCTGGTAAGTATTCTGAATTATCCCTCCATGTCTCAAAAAAATCTTTTGTAAACATAACCTTCTGCCTTAAAAGGTACACAAAACGCTCACTTTACGCATAAATAAACAAAAAACACCCTCAGTGAAATCCTGAATACACATGCTCACTCACACAGGTCCGGCCCAGCGCATAACCCTCTACACAACAAATCAGGTTAGGGATGTGAAATATTTATATGCTGCACCTGCTGATGCCTCATATTTCATTTGGTTGTGTGGCGCGTGGGCTCATCCCTCCTCTCGCTGGCAGACGCGCCTGGCGTGAGGACACGGGGAGAGAAGAGATTACCTCCAAGATGGAGAGGCTCTTCCCTTGATATCTGAGCAACTCTACAGAGGGTCTGCCTCATTATTTCCTCTTTAAACGAATTGAGTTAGAGAGAGAGGAAGACAGGAGAGATCGTGAGAGAGCAAAAAGAATAAAATGAAAGCAGCGGTGGGAAAATAGAGAAAGGCAGAGTTAAAGTGACAAGCTGTATGCTGTAAGGATTGCTATATTAACAAATCAAAATTTACCGAGGAACATCGTTTTGCACATTTCTCTTCCTGATCCGAATGGGGATGTGCTGCTGTTCAGTACAGATCGGTTTTAACTTGGTGTTTATCCACATAATAACTCGCAGTGTTTGGCATTTAAGTAATAACGCCTCATTCTGTAATTTATCTATAAATTACATCCAGAAGGGATGACTAAGAAACGTCATATGCGCTCCTTGCATGACAGAATTAATTATAATTGATGCTCAACAAGTATGAAATATCAGTTTTGCACAAATGTTAATGAGAAGACCATCATACAAGATGTCTTTATTAAGGATGGAAATTCATTATAGTATTTACTTATAGCAGAGCTCAATGTTCCATGCATTTTGTGCATAAAAAGAATTATAAAATGTATACTGAATTCTGCAATGGTCTCTTTGTATTTATGTATGCTACCCTTCAAAAGTGTAGGGTTGCTAACTAAGGCTTCATTTATTTGATGAAAACTGTAGTAAAATAGAAATATATTAAAATATTATTACAATTTAAAATTAAATTTTCTATTTGATTAAATTTTATTAACCTGATTGTAAAGCTGATTTTAGTAGTCATTACTCTAGTCCTCAGTGTCACATGATCATCTTCAGAAATTATTCTAATATGCTGTTATGTTTCTTAGTAAAAATCTTTTTTGTTGTTGTTTTTTTAATTAATAATGTTTAAAACTGTTTTGCTGATAAGTATTCTTATGGAAACAGTGATACATTTTACAGGACTTTTGATGAATATAAAGGTGAAAAGTAGAACATTTATTTAAGCTATATTTTTGGGAAAAGAGACATTCTGACCCCAAATTTAGCCTTCATACTATCTTTAGAAATTACCAATCAATTATTAACTGCAACAAAATGTTACTAAAGGCTGTTTATTTATAAAAAAATATAATAAATAAATAAATAATATAAAAATAAAAAATATATATATATATATATATATATATATATATATATATATATATATATATATATAATATATATATATATATATATATATATATATATATATATATATATATATATATATATATATATATATATATATATATCTGACAAATCTAAGTAGCACTTTATTCTAAGGTCCAGTTCTCGCTATTAACTGCGACTTTTGCCAGTAAACTCCTAATGTGCTGCTTATTAATAGTTAGTAAGGTAATTGTTCAGTTTAGGCATTGGGTAGGATTACAGATGTACAATACAGTCACGCATAATATGTGCTTTATAATTTCAAAACCTAATTTTTTTTTAGTTAGTCCAGCCATACTTTGCACACACAGAGTACAAAAAGTACCTTATCAAAAAACCTGGCTTCTACAACAGCACAAAGGGAAGCAGTAGGGGGGTACGACACTGCGAAGATCAAACGTCCTCCACTTCAGCCTCTGAGGGTTTTTTTTTTCTGTCCTATAAAAGCAGTCTCCCTGTCCTGATAGACCGAAAGGTCTCCGTACCCACACACACCTTGTAGAAACCGAGACGAAAGAGCATCTGCAGCATGGCCTAGCGCCTCCGCTAATGACTGGTTGAGAGATGAGTCGCGCCATAAGTAAAGTAAACACAACCAGTTTCCAGAACATGCAGACAGATGTTTTCTCTAATGCTGTTGGATAATCCCTTAACCCCCTGAAAAACAAGATCATTACTGCTATTCCGCACACTGGATTTCAGCCATTGGTCCTGACATGCTTTTAGCCTCCAATGGGTTTGTCATTATGCAAATAGGGGTTCTCACACGCACACCCACACAAACACACAAGCCAAGACGACTCAATCTGGTCATATGTGTCTATAAGCATCTATATGGATCTTTTGTGAATGGAAAGATGAACTGTAAGTGAGGTAAACTGAATTTTCAGGCTAATCTGAGGGGCTTATCGTGGCTGGACCTGGCATAAAGGCAGGAAAGGGATAACGTATGTCCAGTGGTGCGTGTAGGGCTTGAAAGGTCGGCCGTGAGATCTGAGGATAGATTTGCATGACTGGTAATTCATTCACCTGCATGTTGTCTCCAACCTGTATGATTTTCTTTCTTTTGTGGAACACTAAAGATAATATCTTGAAGATTGCTAAACTAGTGAATAGTGCGAATTGGTCCCTATTCTAAAATGTTACCGGCTATCCCTTTATATAATACACGTGGATGGATTGTTTTTCTTTGCACATTTGAGCTTTTACTGCTAAATCTTGCTAGATATGACAATACGATTCAAGACTGTAAAGAGAAGAAATATATTTAGACAAAAAAAAAGAGGTTCAAGTTCATTCATTAAGCAGCTTGATTTCAAAACCGCATCGCAGTGGAAATAAATGACCATCTTTATCTACATTTTGGTTCACTCAGTATGTCAATTGTGTCATTCTGCTCACAGAAATCTGTTCATCTCTCTATTCAGTCACTCCTCTGTTCTGTAAAGTCATTTTGTTCCTCTCTTCTCATTCCCTCTCTTCACAAATTTCTCTAATTTTGTCATTTCCTCTTGCTATGCACTCCCCAAAGCATCATTAAATGCATATTTTTCCCTTTTTTACACCTTGAAGGCTTTTGCCAACTGAGCTTGATTAAAAAATAACTACAAAAGTATATTCAAACAACAACTTTTTTGCAGCGGTGAATGTCCAACACGATAATGGTAAAATAATAAAATGTGAGAACACGGTTACATTTTCAATAAACGGACTGTCACACTACGTTTTCCACCGACATACAAATGTGACAGGAAAAGCAAGCACTGAAGTTCCCTCTATCCTTCTCACTAAGTGCGAGCAAGACACATACACACACTGGGTGTCACTCACTGGTGGTTAAAATCATTAGAACACTAGTATTTTCACCGGCTTAAAAATCAGTTATTTCCATCTTCGCTGTAGTATGCCAGTAGGAAATTTATTTTGCCATTAATTTTGATAATCCAGTGAGATATTTGTTTCCAGAAAAAGTCACAACAGCTAGAGATCTGATCTCACCATCAACATCACCATGACATGAAGAAACAGAACAAACTGAAATGATAAATAGTGAGAACATATCAGTATTAATAAATAGGTAACACAATGCAGTATTTCATTCTGAAAAACATGGTGCAAAAATAGGCCTTAAATCTTGCTTCCTTGTATATGTTCACTCAGAAAATGCTGAAAATGTCTGTCTTTGTCAAGAAGAGAGTGACTGACTGTAAGTGCTAGAGGACATAAAAGCGACTGGCCCACACATCCAATTCCAAACCGGAGGCACCTTCTCACCCCCTTCAGTCTCAGAGAGGTTCCTCACGGTTCTTTGATTTGAGGTGTCTCGTGTGCTCTGCACCTCCATTACCGCCAGCGAGTCTGTGAGGCTAAAGTGGTAACCACGAGTAGGGTTTTCTGAGGACAGGAAGGAAAGAAGACTGCACGGTGCAAAACCAAGTTCAGGCGCTTCGTATAACAAAAACAAATCAACACCCAACTTTGCTTTTAAAGCCCTGATAAATAATTTCACATCATTAGCGTGAAAATGAATCTGAAGACATTCGTTGTCAAGCACCACAGGCACAGAGATCATGGTGGTAAGTGGATGAGGAAAATATGCAAATTGGATTTGCAAAGGCACAAACAGTACAGAAAATTATAGTTAGATACTTGTCTGGGCATTTGTTCCTCAATTAAACCAAATACGATTAGCAAGAAAGTGTAAGTAGATTGTAACCTTGAGGAGAGAAGGTGAGCTAAGAGCCCACGTCGTTTCATGATCACGATCCAGAAAACCGATCTGTACTCACAATTCATTCAAAAACATTCCATAATATATTCACATATAGGCATGACTAAGATGGTAGAACGCTTTTTGCTTTAAAATGTCAATAACTCATTGATTTACTTTATCCACATCTGTTATAAAGTAATTAAAATATCAAATCTATGAATTATCCCTAAACTGTTTAAATCATAAAGTGCTGTTGTTACAAACTGGAATCAATTACAGTTTTCTTAAATTTTAAACATGTATCCAATAAACTCCCATCAACCCTTTTCTTGAACCTCAATTGGTAAAATACTACAGGGAAGGAACAACAATACTTCACGGGATGAAAAAAAAACTTTTCTAAAACTTTGAAAAATGTAAGGAAATTTGCAATTGTACTGCAAGTGTATACAATAATATGCTGTGTCCCCTATAAAGATTCAGCAAATAAAAATGAAAAAGATTATATAAAATCTTACTTATTTTCACATGTACATTGACATTTAAAAGTGTGAGTTGAGTTTTTGTTGAGGTTTCGAAATAAAAATATATTTTTTTAAATAATACTTTAAATTCAGCAAAGATGCATTAAATTGATCAAAAATGACATTAAAGAGATTGTCATTTTGAACTAAAATGTTAAATCTATCAAAGAATCATAAGAAAGTACTTTCCACAAAAGTCAATACTTATAACACTCCCTTAGGCAAAGTTTTTCTAGCTTTATTAATTGTATGTCATGTTTTATGTCATATTCTTGTAATGTCCATTAAGTGTATTATTAATATAATAAAGCAATAAATGATGGCAAAAAAGTGATACCTGTACATTTAAAACTAAAATTCGGCAGTTGGTGGCAGTAAGTCACTGTTTAAATGAGCAAGGCATCGCGTCATTCATTCATTCAGTAAGGAGCTGTACTTATGGGTTATCAATCACTCTCAGAGTCCGACTCAAAGCTACAGATTCACGATTCAAGAAAAACACAGCTGTTGCTTGGAGACGCACACAAATTCTGAAGCATTTGAATCTATTGTTATTTAAAACACTGACACAATATTTTTTTTAACTGAATGCTAGATATAAAATGTGAAATATTCACATAATATTAAATTTTTGTTGCTATTTAAAATCAATGCTAGAAGTGGCAGTTTGCTTGTAAGAAATAAATGATTGGTTTTAATGTTACTTTAAGTTGGAGAAGAATTAAACGGCTGCCGAAACTCAGTATTTTGTTCACGTACCCCCATTTGAGAACCACTGGTCTAGAGTAATGGCTGCTGAAAATTAATCTTTGCTATTAATGAATAAATAAAATTTTCAAATATATATATAAAAACTTTAGCTGAAATACAATTAATATTTTACAGTAATTTACTGTATTTTTAAATCAAATAAATAGTTGAGCATAAGGAGCTTGTTTCAAAAGCAGTTTTTTTCAATCTTATTGACCTCAAAGTTTTGAACAAGAGTTTTCTTTCTACTCCCAAATTATGCATCTAAGATTTAAGCAAATAATTAAGCAGTCCAAATCGAAGTTTCAACATAAATTGAACTAAACTTGCAATCATACTCTGCAACACTGCTGTGCAAGGGAACAGGATGTTTATTTTATTGTTTCATAAATAATAAAACCCAACGCCGAGGACCAATGCCGGTGAGGCGGTCTCTGTGTCTAATTAGCTAGGTCTGAATGCTACAAGGCACTTTTATATTTCATAACCATGTGCGCTCTCTCACACACACATGAATGAAACAACACAACCATGTGTTGACAAACTTCAATAAGAGACGGTCTCTCTCCAGAATGACATTCATGTCCAGCAAACAGCTTATGAAATTCCCAATTTACCGTCTGCTTTTGAAGTCTGCAAAAACCCAACGAGCTGCAATTTGCCATACCGACAAGACTGATCAAATCAAACCTTTGCCATTTCCTCCAGGCTTCTGTCTTTTTTTTTTGCAGCTGTTTTTCTTCAACCTATATTAAATTATACCAGTTTGAAATCAAAACTTAGTCCAGCCTTTTGTCTTCATCACGACAGATCCAGAGTTTCCTTTGACAGAACTGTGATCGCGGTCAGGTGCATTTGCACTTGAGGCTTTATTTAGTCGGTGTAGGCTTCAGTAGATAGAGGTTCCCTGGGACTTGCTGGAGGTAAGGTGATGTTCAGGTGCAACCTGCAGGTGCTGGTTCTCCTCTTTGCACCTCAGTGTGATGTTCACAGCATGGATCTAAAAGGCTTCTTTCCAGGCCAGAAAAAAAGTACATAAAACAATTTGCCCACCTGCTATTGCCTCTTTTGATAGACCCAACAGAGTGGACGGCAAAAGGAATTGAGGAAAGTTTACCGAGAGAATCTTTCAGCCGAAAATGACATGACAGCTTCCCTGCTAACATCTGTAAGCGCCGTTGTGGCCATCTGTAAAAGTGACTGTGACTGCAGAGGCGAAAGGTCTTCAAGAAATCACACTTCATTCAAATCAAAACCGAGAGCAGATGACTGTTGGCCATCTGGTTTAAAGTCATCTCAAAAATGGCTGAAAGAAATTCTACATGTGATTTTAATGATGATAAATGACAGGCAGAGCGATCCAATCCTTAGCGTGTTCCTTCTTATTATCTACAAATTTACAAAGAGTGTCCCCAAAATGGAGACTTTTAGCCACAAACATCTCTAAATGACATTGCGCGAAATACAAAACCAAATGCCATTTATTTGAAAAAATTTAAGTTTCTTTCATCTAAACTTTTAGAGGAACATTATCAATGACCTCAAAGCTAACAGAAATGGACTAAAAGCCACAATTGTATGATTTTGTCCATTAAAGCCAGGGTAAAAAAAAAATACATCAGCCTTGAACAATCTAACTGATGCGCAATCACCAAATAAATGCTTTCAGATTTATTATAAAAACAGGAGCACGATACACAGCAGATCCCGAAAGTCTTGAATTGAACTGTTCAAGGCGGAAAACTGTTCTATTTCCGTTTCTGACGGCTCGAGCACAGCACAGCACACTCTCTGAGAAGTTGCTGTTCAGAAGTAATCTCCTTTAAAACACTACAACGGAAACATCACACCTAAATAACATCTAAGTAAAGTAGATGGCCTGAAATTCTCTCACACTGAGCCCTGAGACGTCCTCAACATCAACTACTCAACTAGTCGTCCATCCACTCCATATCCCTCTCTATTTCCTTCACTCTTTCCCCCGCAGTACTTCATGCCAGTGAGACAAGGCAACACACTGGGCGTGTAGGCAGGTAACTCATTACACAGAATGGCTCGGCAGCTCATTAGTCATCGACACAGACCGAGCAAGAAAGACATGGCGAGTGAAAGTGAGAAAGGGGAGAGAGAGAATTGGCTTGTTCTTCCAGTGGCTGCGGGCCTGGTGATCTCTCCTCCCAGTACGAGCTCCTTATGTAAGAACTGAGGAAGACAGACAGCTGGGACTCACACACACACACACACACACACACACACACACACACACACACACACAATCATAGCCCTGCTCCTGCCACCTACAGCTCAGCTGTGCAGTGCGAGTCGGGAATGGGGATTGTCGGCCCCATGCCAGGATCTTTCCTCCACACTAACTCTGACATTTCCCCTACAGGGCCGTGGGCCGCAGCCTGGAGATATGAATCAAAGAAAGCGAAAATGGGGCCAGGCGTCAGATAGGAGGCTCTAACGACGGAGAGAAACTTACAACATTGTTGGATAAAGTGAGCGAGGAGGTATCTGTCACCATCCGCGTCTACCGGCCACAGCAGCACGCTGTGTTGATGGGAATGATTCACAGGCTTTTAAGAAAGAGTTCAAATTCAGAGTCCTAAAATTAGGAGTCTGTCACCCTCTTTACCCTCATGTCAATTAAAACCTGTAGGATTGTTGGTCTTATATTAAGCACAAAAGGAGATATTTAGAAGAATACAGAGGACGCTGATCTCATCTGTCGAGTTACAAAAAATATTTTGAATGTTTGTCAACTGAATGATTGACACCAGGGTCAGTCCTATTCCTCACAGTCTTGTTTCCAATAATATGAAGAGAGAAATACTTAATTTTATTTTGTTCAAAGAAATGAACTGTTCTATTATGCATGGATGCATACATTGAACAAATGTAACATTAAAGAAATTGCAAATGCTAAAACAATTAAATTTCGAATGAATGCCGTGTAATAAATGCTTAATACAAATTGTAAATCGTTGTAACTGTTTTGAACATTGGTAACCGTTTTAAAAACATTTTAAAGTGATTTCCAATAGATCATGTGACACTGAACCCTGGAGTAATGGCTGCTTGAAATTCAGAATTGCCATCACAGGAATAAATTACATTTAAAAAAAAACAGTCATGTTTTATTAATCTAGCCTATAGCTCTTACTCCAACTTCATGTAATGTGCGACTCTGACATATTTCACAGAAACAAAAATCAAAAGAAAACAAGACTGAAATTCAGTAAATCAAAGCTTATGTTTTATAATCAAAACATTCATTAATATCATAGGTGGTTTAATGTGTGTTAATGAAGCCCTTAATCCACGTTTGGCTAGAAATGTTAAATTTTTCCAAATTAAGGTGCCAGCTCAGAAAATTCTTCATTATCTTTATTACATAGTTACAGTTTTAAGTCCCAAATACCACACAAACAAAGTGTGAACAAAATCAGTGCAGCACTTTACATTGTTTACATTTGTTTTAACATAGACAGACCCGATTTTATTCCCATGTGTGTGCTGTGAAATATGACAGAAGCAGCCAAGATATTTTCCTAAATACATCCTCTTGAATTCTATGAAATAAACAGGAGAGACATGAGACAAACTTTCATTTTTTGGGTAAACTATATTCAATTACGACAATGAACTCAGATGAACTCAGCGAGAGTCGTTCTCTAAAGCTTGGAGTCATGCATCGCCCCGTATAGAAAAACATCAGGCGTATTATCTTCATACTCAAGAGTAGCGCAAACACATTTGCATAAATGTTGAAAGCTACAGACGGATGAAAATCACCTCGCTCAATAGGACTGCGCCAAAAGGCTACAGTTGCGACTATATGCCAGCATTTTTATGAAACATTATGAGCGACGATCGATACAATAAAAAGCCTAGACCTTTAAACAGGAAACTCAATGAAAAGCCTGTTGCTATTCTGAGATGTCTTTGCTGTGAAGGCGGCATTATCAAGAACATAACACTTAGTGACAGACAGCACAGGAGGAGGTTTCTCCACACTCCTTATGAGCCTCAAACATGACTAAAACTGCAGGAGTCTTGGCCCAGTGCTGCGTACATGTTCAATGGGGTTCACATGAGATCCTTTCACGCTTTCCGAATTGGCTGCCGGTGTATCAAAGTCAGACTGACGTATGCTCTGCTCTCGTGGTTTGTCACACTGTCTCTTAACAAGCCTGAACTCAAAGCTGAACACCAGAAAAAGATGTTCTTCTAAATGAGTTAAACAGCAGCTCGCTACTATAGCTGCTGTTTAACTCAGTGATTTTTTTATTTAACACCATATGCTGTTAGCATGACTATATTTAGCTGTAGGCATCGTGTTTTTTTTCATCGGGGTGGAGGTAGTTTACCCTTAGTAGTGTCTACCTGGAGATAAGTAAATGTCAAACAACCAAACAAAAGAAGTTTGAGGACGTGTCACCACATTGCAACTGTTATCTTAAAGTCAGTGCTACTTACAAATTGCAGTCCATTACTGATTATAGATTAACATGATTAGTTACAAAATATAGGCTACTCATTTTAGGTCATGTATCCTGACAACTTTTTAGATTACTTTTTTTTTTTAAACATACCACATATACATATACAAAATATATACTATATATACATACATATACTAAGAAAAAATTAAACCACAGTTTATCCACTATAATTTAGAAAATGGTAATACAATATGACAAGAACACAAATTGATCACAAATTTTACTGGTAGTGTTTGAAGAATTTTGGGGTATATTATAGTAAACAAAAAATTATGTCAAATGTTTGGTTTGACTGTACATTCCATGAAATATTTCTTTTTTCTATACGTCTGTCTTTGTGAATATAGTCAAAGCTGAACAACACTGAATAGAATTTTTTGAAAAAATGTTAAAAAAAAATGTTAAAAATAGAAATAGAATTAAAAAAAGAATTAAGGATAAATAATTTGTAAATAATATGTAACCATGTTATTCGTAAAAAGTAACTGCACTCTAATATAAAATATATAATATAAAATAAATATTATCACGTAACATATAGATTTTTTATTGATGTTTATAGCTCTGAACAGAATCTTCCTTGGTTGTGAGGAATATTAACCATCAGAGTGTGCTTGGATCTGCCCTTGGAATTGCCTTCTGAGTACCTTTGAAATATGATTTTAATACATAATTCTAGCTATACTATTTGAGATGGATAGTATGCAAAATGGGAGAGTAGCTGAATACCGTTAGTGTCAGTAGGGGCTTTTGCACTGGAGGAAACTTTTCATAGTTTCTAGAACTAATGGCAGAAGTTCCTGGTTGGAATTGGGAACTAATTTAATTCTAGCAAAGCCTTTTGGAGGAACTAAATTAGCTCCTAATTCAGAGCAGGCTCTAACCCAACCCAACTATTAGCAATTGTACTGTATGTTGATATAGGCCTGTACGATTAATAGAAATAAAACCAAAAATCATGAATTGGCTTGGTGTGATTTTTACTTAAATTGAAAGCACTGCCTGTGAGTTTGAGTCACTTCTGATGTGCATTTGAAACAATATGCTCATTGCCTTCATGGTTAACAGGTTTAAATCTTTCTTTAATCCATATTAGAGACATTTTGTCCGTATTAGGGAGTTGCAAGATGACCAAGTGGTTACTTTTAATGTGAGCAGTGCTTGCATGGTTACATTACTGACAATGGAAACCATTTTTTTATAAGACAAATATTTGCCTAAATATGTACCCAAGCATAAGTACACCTTTAGTTCCAACATAAACACGCCACCCATATTTCCATTCCACAAGAAGTCTGTAGCTGCGAGTGTACCAGAGACATATGTGATAAATTATAGCATGAAGTGTGTGGGAACCCACCACTAAGAAGGTATACGCACCTTTACCCTGCGTAGGTGTTTTCAGAAGCATTCGAGGAAATGCAAGTACACTGTGTGAGAAAACCTATAAAATTTAGTGTGTGTCAGATGTGGATATATAACGTGGAAATGGGTGTGTGTAAATCAACTGCAGCTTTTGCTGTAATACACAGCAGCTTGCTCTCATTAGAGCTTAAAACCTCATCTTGTTTAATCAGCTTATATTCTCGCTAGATTTATACAACCTCTTTCTGCACTGACATGGAGCTCAGTCTATCACAGATCACAACAGTCACATCCTGTGCAGTCTCCAATCTCCAGGGCTCTTCTTAGTCCCATGAAGATTCCAGTACACAACATTGTTTCTAATCAATTCTAGTCTCTGTCTGATGTTTTATCTCAAACTTGGGAGCTGTGCCTATAACTGTCTGCAGCGTCATGCAACGACTAATCCTTTCCCATGACACTGGGTCAGACCAGCATGACCCTGAACAAACTATAATCTGGGGTCACAACATACACATGAAACAATTGGCACTGTTTACCTGGTATTAACATTTGTTTAGGTCGATACGATCCAGAGCATTACCAAGATCAGACCATTTTGAAACAATATATATGTATATGTATTAGAACTGTCAAAACAATTAAATAAAAAATAAAAAAAAAAAAAAAAAACACATCCATAAAAGTTGTTTACATAATGTATGCGTGTTCACGGTGTAAATTTATTTTAATTATAGTTGTATTATATAATTTAATTATTAATTCTTACAGTAAATTCTGTATATACAAATAAAAACATGCATGTACCCATTTAAGAAAAATATGTTGTTTATATATGTAATAAATTTAATATAATATAACATTATGATATATAAATACAATGATACAATAAATATGCAAATGTATTAATACAATAGTATTTATGCTGAGCTCCTAAATTTGATAAAAATGAATTAAAATCCTTATTAATCACTGGGAAAAAAACATATACATATACATATATACATATATATATTATATATATAAAATAATAAATAACTTTTTTCTTTTTAATCACCAGATCAGCCACCAGATCAGTTGTTTTGTTTCACAATATTAACGCATTTGACTTTACTTTCAATTAAATAAATGCAGTCTTGGCAGCTTTTAAAGGCATAGAAACCTCTAAAAACAAAATTGCTTTAGCTAAAATACTAAAAACAAAACAAAAAAAAAGTTCCAAATGACACAACTCATGTTACTACAAAGTGTAAACAGCAAATGTTTTTCATTCAGTCACTTGTGATCAGATCACCTGAGACTGATTATAACACCAGATGTAAACAGGGTGTGTGTAATCTGTGGCCTCCTGCTCAGGTTTCATCACATCGTTCAGCAGAGCACAGTCTAATGAAGAGCATTTCTTTCCAGCAACTGCTTTATGCTTTATAACAGCTGGAGCCCTAAACACCAACGAGGAATAAATGTCCTATGCAAGCCAAGCTAAAGGCCCTCAGAGAAACTGCAGATCGAAGAAATCCTGCTGGCAGCGATCCAAAGATGTGGCTGCGAGAACGAGGGGGAGAACATGCAGAAGAGGGATGGAAAGCTGTGGCTGATGTCAGGAGGAGACGGGGGCTTTTGCAAAGTTAATTAACGGACATTAATTGCTCTCATTAAACACTGACTGGTTTCATTGGGTTTCCGAGTGTCTGGACATTTGTGATGCTAAGCCCTGCTAGGATGAGAAAGAGGCAGCTCTTTAGCTGAGAGCACTTCGGGCATCAGATAAGGAGGGTAGAGTACACATTACACGACAGACACACACTCAAAGCACTTCTCAAACACTTAAGTGGACACGGAGACCGCGAGAGTGGGGTCACACCGTGATATTGTGCTGTAGTTAATCAGGAAATAAATTGATGGTAACACCATGGTAATTATTAATATATGACAGAGTATTATGTAAATACAATAAGGAGAAGAATATACCAAATAAAAAAAGTGGGAAGACAGAAAAAAAAGGAGATATGGCAAGTGTTTTTTTTTTGGCAGTTTAGTTTTTTTTATGAAAATGTCTTTTCAGTGTAGTCAATATTTTATCATGTCATATTTATAAAATTATTATTTTAGTCATATTCATTTATTTTATTGTTCACTTCAACTGTGTTTTTTCGTCATTTTTAAATTTAAATGTAGTTAATATTTGATCATGTCTAATCTTACTTTAAATCTCATACAACAAAATTGCATGTCAAAAATTTGTAGATTCATGCATTAATGTAAATGTAGATTAGCATTCAATAGTTTGGGGGTCCATAAGGCATTTCTCAAATAATGGTTTGTTTTTGTTTACGTTAACAGAAAAGTCAGTAAAGAGTTAGAATGTTCCAAAATCTTGTCTTCCTAATTTTGTCTGCTAAACAGTTATTTCAAATTGTAATAATATTTCAGAATATTCCAGATTTTTTTCATGTAATTTAAAACTCCTATCAACCCCAAACTTTGGTAGCGAATCAACACCGGAAAAAAATACTTTGTTAACAGTATGTTTTAATTAATCTGGCCTTCATCATCTTTTACAGAAATGTACTTGTCACTGGACTTGTAACTAGAACAACAGCAAAAAGTAAATAAGTTAGAGGAAGAGGAAGTTGATGAACACAGGATGTAATTGCAAAAGTGCTGACAGCAGAACTACATCAAACAGAGGGATTTGTGTTAACCAGGAGAGTCATCAAACAGCGAGACTTTCACACGACCCGATCAAAATATCCAAAGCCGTTCGCTTCAACTCACTGACTCGATGCTCACCTCCAAATCGAACCGGCGGCCCTGAGTGAGAAGGAACCATTACAGTCCCATAATGTTTTTGTAATACAGATGAATCCTCTGGGAATGTGACACTCTGAGTGCGGTTCCCGAGGCTAAACATATCCCTCAATGGAAACGCTCACCCATCTCTCCTCAGCCGAGAATGTCCCTCATTAGTATTGAGCAGACATCCGGAATAGGACTCTGCTTATTCGGAGGAAAGTGGGAACATACTTTAAAGAAACAGGTGGAACATTCATCCCAGGAGACGGTGGAAGAGAAATGTAATGTTTAGTATAAAAGGAGGCAAGGCTCTTAATGGAACAGCTGAGCCAAAACAGACATTTCTGTCATTATTTACGAATTGTCGTGCCGACATTCTTTCTCTGGCACAGAAAAGTCTGTTTACTCTGCTCCACGCAATTACCATTAATGTGAACTCTTTTCAGGCTTTAATGAGGACAAAAAAGGACCCTAAGTATCGTGATGACTCATTTTCTATGTAGCTTTGCGTGAGAAACAGATCAAATCTACATCATCGTTTGCTTAACATCTCGACGCCCATCTTGACTTTGCTTAACAGATGTAGAAATGTTCAATTTATGAACAAAACATTTGTTGGAGTCAAATATTTTCAAGAAAACAGTGGATCTGGTTTACAAAAAGCTCTATTTGTAAACCTCTATCACATTTGTGAGAGTCAAATGATTCAAACTATTAATTGTAAATGTATGGACAGGAAAGACAAATATACACGATCTTAAACATAACAGTATTACTTTTTGCATTTCATTTGTGTTACTAATCATCTTTTTGTTTTCACAACATATTTTTTATTATTAGACGGAGCTATTAGCGTTCATTAGCATTAGCATTAAACCCAACTGAAGTGGGAGGTGTGGCCAGACTCTTTTTTTATTTATAAATTTTTTAACCTACGCCGGAACAAAATCTGCACTTTGGCATGCTGCTTGCTCTGCGCAAAATTGTAACAAGACGTAATTGAAAAGAATAATGGTTTTGTCCACTTCATGTCGTTAACTAGCGAGACCATGATAGCTAGCTTGTGTCTGCAATTGTGTCTAATTTTCTGCTGAGCCCCAGATACGGCCACGGCGGGGAATGATGATAAGCATAGAGTTTTTTAATGAGCACAGGGTCTTCTGCAGGCTCAAACGCTCTTCCTGTTTAAGCAAGGTCCTGAGGAACGCTGCGTGAGTTTATGCGGTACCTACCTTTCAATGATGTCAGCGATCACACAGGCAAACATCTGCAGACCCTCGGGCAACTGCAAGGCCACTGCAGGTCAAAAACAGAGAGTCCAGTCAGTGCAGTATAATACAATATAAATGACAGTTGCTCTGGCCTCCTATATATTAGTCTGGCCATGCAGGCAGTCTGATGTGCAAAATATAAACTAGGGATGTGCCAATATGAAAGATATGGCAAATACCTATAAAACCAAACAAACAAACCCAAAGAAAACCAAATCTCAAGGTGCTAAATAATAATGTTTTTAAAATCTTTATGCCACAAACATTTATCCATTGTAGGTCTATAATAATAATAATAATAATAATAATAAAAAACATTGTACTCAGAATTTAACAACCAACCAAAAAGTCTGTGTGGATAAAATAAATGAATACAAATTGTTAAAATAAATAATTAATTATCAGTTAAATTTTTTTTTATTTTAAATTAATTCATAATAAATACATGAAATAGAAAGCATTTAATTTACTAAAAATAAATAAACAACTAAACAATAAAATTTGTAATTGTGTGTTAACTAAACGTAACTAAATGAAGCTAGGGTTCTCAGAAGCAACTGATTTGATTTATTCTATCAATGCATGCATCCCTATTACAAACGGCTGTCTTTCAGATTTTTCTTTCTGTTCAGTTTAATAAGGAAAGGATGTTTGTGTGTCTGTGAACTTTTGAGTCTGGCAGATGTTTTCCTTTAAACAATAGGCAAGTTTGTGCGCTCATCAAATGAGTATGAGGCTTTAACCAATTAAAATAACTGTCAGGATAAAAACCCACAACTGTACCTTCTGTTAAGCATAAATAACGGTTTGATGTGTACTGAGAGACATTACTGAAACAGATCAGAACTAATTATTTATGAAACCCACAGCACAAAAGTTTAGAAGGGGTTGCCAACTCTCACACATTTGGTGTGAGACGTGCTATTGGCCTCTGTCTCGCATATTCACAAAAGTCATGCCTCATTATGAGACACCAGCTACAATAACGAAATGCAGCCAAAAAAAAAACGGAAAAATTAATTGGTTCAAAGGCAAAGAGCACTGGCTATTTCTATCTGGCACACCGTTGAGGTTGAACACGAATCCAAAAATGTCCATCGTTTCTGTGGAAAAACAACATCCTGCAATATTGCAGCAGTGAAGCATAAGGAAATTCTGGAACATCTGCATTGTTACTTTGTCATTCTCCACACTGACTATTGCTCTTCTTTTAATCAGCATTTTAATTAATTACTTTTGCATCCACCGTCGGCCTTACAGTCACAACTCATATGTTAAAGAAAGGAAGAAAAGTAAGTCTTAACTGATTTTAAGCTGTAACAAAAATATGTAACAAAAATAACATACATGACAAATTGTCATGACATATAATAACAATAAGTGTCCTTTATTGAATTATTTATTCATTTATTTGTATTACAATACCAGCCAAATATAATTATACAATGATAATACAATATAATATAATATAATATAGACTATTAAAATAGAACAGAAGATTCTATTAGTATGCCATTTCTCTTTGCCACATGATCTTTCAGAAATAACTTAATTACTAAAGGTGATTAATAAAATGTTATTGCTAAATAAAAGTAATATTTTTTTTTAAATGCCACTGACCAGAAAACTAAACAAATATAATATAATATAATATAATATAATATAAATAATTCTGTGCATGTACTGAAATACGTTCTGAATAATATGCACACATTTATATGCACACCAGACTTATTGCATATAAATTAACTTAAGCAGCTGGCGAAATTGGCATGAAGCATAAACGCAAAGTTGGCACAGTTTCAGACATGCTAACCATTTTAACAGCTGCAATAACTTCCTAGTCACGCTAAATTTACAGCATATCTAAAACAGTGACAAAGATGCACTTTCTATTTCTCGAGAGCTCAAACACAGCGCAAAACAAAAAGTCGTTTTTGAGGGTGGAAATGCATGTGCAGTTAAATGCAGTGAAGGAGGAGTGCATTAAATCAGTGTGAAATTAATGTGCATGGAACAACAGAGAGATGATAATAGAACATGGACATGATATGAAAGCGTGGTATACCACGGATGTTGGATCCGTCACAATGTCTTAATCCAAGTATCAGTATCAATGCATTATGCCTTATTGAGGCCACTGACCTTTCGACACAGCCATACAAACCATATCTCCACTGTTAAATTCAATTAAATGATAATAAGAGACTACATATTACAAAAACATGCAAAGAAGTTAACCTCAATGTATTAACAGTAATGGAAATATTAATGTTACTTTACAAAAACACAGGCTGACATGATACTCCATATGATCGTTTCTACAGATTTTTATATTTTCTTGCATCAATATCTTTACTGAATTAACTGGACATTACTTAGATCAGCCTATTCTAATTTAAATAATAACATATTGACAGACAGTTTGTATATCATTTCAGATAACTTCACTTCATCTGTAAGCTACTAAGAAGCTATTATTTTCCACAGATGCAATATTAACCCGTTAGCTGATATGAGATCATGCTTTTTGTGATGTGCTTGATTTTAAATAATCCAAACTCTTTAAATGATGTGGTTGATGAACTTAATAACATTAGCCATGTTTAAAGACTGTGATTTTTTTTTTTTTTCGGTCCTCATTGTACGCGGCATCATGCTTAGATATGCTGCACTGTTGTCTTGAAACAGACTCATGACCTAAAATTGGATCAGTTACATGTACTATACAGCCTAACAAGTGAACAATAAAAAAGGAACAGTGAAATTTCCAATTATCACCATTCTACATCAGATCATAATGATTTCATACAAGTGTGACCTATCCAGAAGCCTTTTCTTCAGTCAATAAAATAGTTTGAAAAAGGATGCAGCAACATCTCATCTCATCTACAGTCAATTTTTTTTTATTTATCAACTGATGCTATCAACTTTTCACCGTTCCACTAATTATACAATATTTGAAATCAAGCCAATATTTGAATATTTTCTGCATTTTTTCATTACAAATGCCACATTTCCGGCCTCTCCTCATTAGTGAAATACATGTGGCCTACAGTCTGCCGTATGAATTATTAAAATATGCTGGATCACAGCAGAAAAATCAATTACAACCATAATCATTCCATCAAAACATGGCATTCCCTCCATGGTGAGAGAATTTCTGGCCAGTTTCTGACATCTGGATAGTGATGTTCTTACGTTTTGAAAACATTTCATTTTCTGTGAAGTACTGAACACTGTTGCAAGTTCTGTTTACTTAAATATATAAACAAAGTAATGTTTTAATTGTGGTTAACTACATATAACAGGCAGCGCTGCTTGATTTGTAAGAAAATTACTGTGCAGTCTTGTGAGAATCGGTTAACTGAAGTCATCTTTGTGCCATAACGAGCACTGTTTTGCACTGCATGTCATCATTTTCCAGACGTTTACATATTTATAGCGGACATGGAGTTAAATGAAAATACAGCTTTTGGCCATTATTGCAATTTAAAAACATGATACTTTTTTGTTTTGTGTAAAGTTTTTTTTTTTTTTTACATGAGTATATTTTTAATATAAAGTTTTTGTACATTTTAAAATGCACTGAAAAATTACAAACAAGAAAATGACATAATATTACATGAATCATATAGCACAGCCTTGTATACAAATTATATAATAAGAAAATTATAATCATTTATGCTATTACCATTTTTTGTGTTTTGATTGAGAGGCCAATACAACAAAATGTAAAGGGCAAGCCTGAACACGTTAAAAACATTTTAAGTCACTATGTATTATTTGAAAGTTTTTGTAATAAATATATATTAAAATGCACTGAACAATCAGGAAAAACTAAAACAAAATAACGTAACATAATATTACAATTCTGACACATAAAACACAAATTTATATTTTATGTCATTATCATTTATTTATTTATTTATTTTTTTATTGTTACCCAGGACCACAAAATCATTCTTAAATAGCACAGGTACAGTAGTGTGAAAAATTGTTCCTGATTTTGTATTTTTTTGCATGTTTGTCACACTTTGTTTCAGATTAAACAAATTAATTAATGAAATATTAATCAAAGATAACAAAAATGGAAAACAAAATCCAAACCCACATGGCCCTGTGTGAAAAAGGGATTTTGTTTTCCTTCGTAATAAAAACCTCATTTAAAAACTGCATGTTGTGTTTACTTGTGTTATCTTTGATTAATATTTAAATATGTTTGATGATCTGAAACATTAAAGTATGACAAACATGCAAAAAAATAAAAATCAGGAAGGGCGCCAACATTTTTTCCCACCACTGTATATTTGTAGCAATAGCCAACAATATGTTGTTTGGGTCAAAATATTAATTTATTTTTTTTTAAATGCCAAAACCATTAGGATATTAAGCAAAGTTAATGTTCTTTGAAGGTATTCTGTCATTTTTCTGACATAAATATATCAAAATGTAATTTCTGATTAGTAATATGCTTTGCTAACAACTTAATTTGGACAACTTAAAAGCATCCACAGATCCAGATATTCATATTTGTATACTACATTGTCGTATCCTAACAAACCACACATCAATGGAAAGCTTATTTATTCAGCTTTCGGGTGATTTACAAATCCCAGTTTTACGGTCCAGGGTTACAATTGTATACTGGTCGAGATGCCAGTAATAGAAAATTTACAGGGCAAGCCTAAACGTGTCTAAACAACAACAAAATTACTTTTCTCCTCTTTGAACCTGCTTTTAAAGCATAAAGGCTACTTCACTGTGAGCTCGGGATGTGCTCCTACTTAGAATTCACACCTCTTTTAAGAAATGGTGAACTTACATAAATATGGCTCAGCTGCGAAGAAATGAGCAATAAATGAGATGGAGGGGGAAAAAAAAAAATAGAACGTAAGCTATTTGTTCTGAGAGCGGACAAGTTAAAGAGCGGCCAGGAAGAGTGATGGATGAAAGGAAGAAGGGGGAATACAGCTGGGCTGAGTAACACTCTGATGAAAGGTTAAAAGACTGGCCCCCTTCAGTCCGGACAGACACAGACAGGTCATTACCTGGGAAAGGGCGAGTTTATTAACAGTAAAAGGTTATTCAGCTCAGTACAGCCTTGCCTGACAAATCTCTCCATCCATCCATCCTCGACCAGCCACTGACGAGCTGTTTCTCGCTTAGGAGGCCCAGTGCCTGCCCAGAGCTAAGTGAGCACACATTTGTACGCCGCACATCCAGAAATGTCATTGAAGCTGAAGGAAATGCCAAAATGCCAGAACCCCTGACTGACTTGGGTGGGTAACACACACACACACACACAGATAAATGTGCTTAGTGTGTTCAGTTACACCTGTTACCACGCCACAAAGGCTGACAAACAAAATGTTAGCCTTCATCAAACTATCTGAATGACTGAAAGAGCACGGCTGCTACAATAAAAGCTAAACAGATGGGAAAAGGTGCGTTATGATTGGGTAAATTATTATAAATGATGATTAGGCAACAAAGCATTTGAGTCGTTCTAAAACACATCGTGAGAATGGGGTGGGGCTACTTATTCAACCAACCAATGACAGAAAGTGGAGGGTTCTAGGAAATTTATTTTAAAACAGTCAGTATTGGTAGAGAAACAAATATTTTACCTGTAAAAAGTCATGGCTTATGTTCGAAATACAGTGCATCTACAAAAAAGTTTTTGTGGACGGTTCTAGGGGAAGTTTAACAAATGAACAAACATCACATCTTCACTTCTTTCTGTACTTCAATCAGTTTGTGTGTAAATATAAACAGACATCCCTGCACAAAGAGTTTGCATTATGATCGCATTTATATCGAGACACCGTGGACTAATTATTCAAACACAAGAATGAATTAATCTGGGAGGTAAGTCATCTCTACTATTGTCTGCATTCATCATCTGGCGCCCTTAGGCCAGAAAAACTCACAAATAATCAGTCAGGCAAACTGATGCATCCTCATTATGTGAAATGAACACAGAAACAGATATTTGTGCAGCTCTGATGAAGCCTACTGAGCCAGAGAGGAACAATAAGGTGACAGGAGAGACTGAATGGACTCAGAGACGCTAGACCTGGGCAGAAGGGGTCGAGCTCTGGGTTGTACAGCACTATGCTATAGTTCATAATTGCAATTTTTTTTTTTTTTTTTAATTACAGTGTGTGTATATATGTATATATATATTACATTAACTACAGAAATTCATAAATGTTTTCCGGTATACTTAGCATGAAATAAATGTTTTTCAAATACACTTTTGTAAATTCATTTTTTCTGTTTGGTCCAAAACCCCAAAGAAAATTCAATGTTATCTAGCAGTTATCTATTGCTGAGCTGCTCCTTGGGGTGGCACATCTCACTGCTGCTGCTTTCTTTTTTAGTGGAAAGAAACCTCTTGACCTTCTAAAAGCCATGTCACTGCCATATAGTTCAACTAAAGTTTATTTAATGGCAGATTAAAATGCACCTTGGCTTCTAAACATTTATCCTCTGATATGAAGTTGCTTTTTCCTGCTACACTAAAAAAGTACATATACAATGTACAAGGTCTTTAAGCAAAATAATGAGCTGTGCAACGTAATTTTTATTTATATCAGTATCCTTTAACAGACTAATTATGATATTTGTAGACTCTCAGGATGTCGTTTATGTCCACTATCGCATCATGAATGAATCATATCGATTCATTCTTAAAATTTACACACAACCAGGAAGCAAGCACCTCTCACCATAGACTGAAATGTATCTCTGAAAAGTCTCTAGAGCAATGACTACATAATGTTCAACAAAACACTGTTGTTATGCACTGTGTGTTTGCGTGTTTGTGTTGTGTGTACACACACACACACGCATACACGTGTGGAAAGGTGTGTGGAAAGCCTCGCCTATATATCAGGCGTGACTCATTGGTCTCATTCTGTACACTAAAGTCAAGAGAACATTACAGCATAACACACTACATCTGTTACGCAAGCATCCTTATCATTAAGTTCTCCTTGTCATAACAGGAAATGAAAGTAGATGAAGTCTGTGCTGATGCCACAGTGCAAGAAATATTTGATACTGATCTAATATGACACAGAATACACAGTGACCAGACACAGGTAATAAATACAGATGCAATTCCAGCCTACAATAAATACATCAAATGGACTACATAAAAATTAAATAGACAAGGCCATGCAGCTCTAAACAATAAAGGTTTTTCAAATCAATTTCTGGATTGTCTTCCAGAAAAATGATTGTGTAGTCAAATCATTACTTCATAATGTGGCCAATGCATCACACTAAATCAAATGTTTACATTAGGAACACGTAATGAAGAGAAATGTGTGCTAAATGAAATATTTTTAGAAGAAATATATTTTAATAAATATTTATTTAGATAAGCATGTATGTGTGTGTATTTATTTATTTATTAGGGGTGTGCGATATTGACAGAAAAATAATCTCAATATTTTCTGTGATTTTAGAGACAACAACAATATTTTGCTAAGTGTTATCGTGCTGGTATCTTAAAGGGGTCATATGATAGGGTTTCAAATTTTCCTTTCTCTTTGGAGTGTTACAAGCTGTTAGTGCATGGATAACGTTGCACAGATTACAGTTTCATATCCAGAGAGATATTCTTTATAAAAGTTATTACAGCCTAAAACGGCTTGTTTAAACACTCTCCTAAGTCACCAAACACTTTTCTACATCACAGAATGGGTTTATTTTATAACATTGCCCAAATGTGTAAGCACATAAAAAAGTGGATCTATCATTCTCACTGTAGTGTTGGTGCCTGTTGCCGGAGATGGAGGAATGCCGTGGACTTCTGAAGTTTGAGATATTCTTCATATTCTGTGTACTGGTCCATTGACACTGATAGACATTAATTTTTTTTCGAAAAGCTTTAACTGACATTTTTATGGCCATTTTTATCTTTATAAAGCCTTTTTTCTAAAAGTGTCCATTGTTTTTTTTTTTATACTGATATTTGATATATTAATATAAGATACTCTGAATGTGAAATTAAAACTACCAGTAGATGGACGTAGAGTCAATGTAAAGAAGTGGTCATTGTGACTGAACTGAATCATTTAAACAGTTGATTCATTCAGAAACTGTCATTTATCTCATAATGTTATTATTACATCAGTTCAATAAAAATTCCATCACATGTGTAATCATGGTCATTTTAAAAGAAAACTGGCCCTCTTTGTATGAAATTGATTAAATAGGCTATAAGAAATAATGGATTTCTTATAGCCTAGTGGAATTTGTCTTTAATTTAAAAGCATTTCATTAGACTGAATCATGCAGTAAAAGAACACTCTAAATATGCACAATGTGTAATATATATATATATATCACGCTTTTCAATATTTAAGAAAAATAATGATGAAAAACATGAAAGTGTGGAAAATGATAGAAATAAAAAACGAGAGTGAATCTGGCCAAAATGATCTTTGCTCACTCAGTCCAGAAATAGAGGGGCTTTAAAATGAAAACCTCTACAACAAAGAGCCCAGCAGACTGTAGCATTCTGTCCAATCCCCATGAAAGTACTCCAGCACAAGCCACCTGCTAACACATTGAGCACATCAAACACTTGTCAGTTGTCATTCACATCAATAGAGGTTTTGAAACGGGGCATTTTCTATGCCACGCTGCATTATTAGGACTTTTTGTGATTAAAATTGACATCGCTGTAGGTCTGAACTCTACAGACCCCAGCTTCCTTATGGTGAACATGTATCTAAATACATTGAAAGCAACCTCTCTCCTTGTTCTCCTTCATCTTACTGTGTAATGAGACTTCATCCTGGAGGCTCTTTGACATCTGCACTAGAATGATGGAGGACAGGCCCTTGGGACGAATTGCCATCAGACAGTGACGCATGACCAAAGTAAGAGGATAGGTCAGGTGAAATTTAAAGAGACAAATCGCAATTCATAGCCCAAAAAGGTCACGTAACAATGGCGTTTCTTAAAACCAGACTTTGGGTGTTCATACGACTGCACTACTGGACTATTTTGACTCAGCTGTTCTGACATGTTAGGGACAGTGTCATTGGTATAACATCTCTGGCTTGCAGTTCACAGCCATCCCAATGCTTCTGACAGATTAAGAACGCAGGCTAAACAAGCAAACAGCCAAAGGGTTGCTGGATCAAGACCCACAAGTCTAAGCCATAGCATTCACGACAAGGCCTTCAAGCGGAGTCAATTCATCATCAACAGCAAGATAAACAGCTCTTGATTGGACGCATCAAACTAAATGAGGATTAAATTTGCATAGCGATAAATGATACGTACTAATAATAGGATTAGCGAGCTGTTTGCTATGATTTCACCATCTTTTTATGCTGTGATGAAATTCTCTGAGGTTAGCTTGAGGAGGTAAAGCACTGGAATAAGATGTAATTTCTTCCATTAAAGTGGATATTCTACAGTAAAATACTATAGCGAGATAGCATGGGGGCGACCCCGGGAAAGTCTTGACCACTTATAATTGCTAAAATCTTACTACGAAAGCTTTATGACATCTCATTAGAGTGGCTTCAAATGATCCAGACGTGTTGTTTCCTTAGGAGAATAATTTCACACCAATATGAAAGGATTTCTGCAAATACCACTTACGGAAGTCACTACAGAGGGCATAACATATTCTGATGCTTAAACACTGGCTGTTGTGGACACAGATTAAAACATCACAACAAAACAACAAGAAACTTTCATTTATCACATATTTCTCCAAAGAATAAATTGAGATTTCAATAATCGTTAGAAATTAAGCAACACTTTACAATACGTTTTACTTCCTCAGCTATAAGTGTTACGCATTAGACGCCATGAGCTAATTACAAAACAACAATTTTTAAACATAATTTATTGACACAGGTTTTCTTTTTTTATATAATATTGTTAATTGCTAATTCATGTATATTCAACATACATTATTTAAATGTTAAAAACCTAAAACGTTTAAAAAAATCCATATGTAGAAATACCCAAGCTAAATTCTGTAATGTTCTGTAAAGTGTTACCAAAAAATGAATAAAGATCAAATGCTAAGCTAATATTTCAAGCTGAAGTGCTCCGAAGAATAATAGTCATTTTGTACCGTGGCACACACGTCCTTGTTAATCAGCAGGATCAGTTGATGGTTAATAGAAGCTAATAACCATATCTTCCGCATTTCGCTGAACCAAAGTCCCGATAAAATTAGGTAATTATGCCTCTAAATGTCATGAATTGCACCAATTTTCCCAGCTGATTTAAAGCAGCCCTCTGCAGTCATTTTAAAGTTTGCACTTTGTTCCAGGGAACAGCAAAAAGACCACATCTTAATTTATGCCTGTGGAATCCTCCGAGGCAGTTTTTCCTTTTCAATTTGCTTGACTGTGTCCATACAGCTAAAATAACACAATAGTGAAGAACATTAATCTATATAACGCAGCCTGTGCGCTCTTAAAAACAATGAGCTCAAGACAGACATTATGTAATGCTACTGCATTATCCTGCAAACAGAGATGAACTTAAAGGCAATTTAATTCTCTATAGGCAGACAATCAGAATGACTAATGTTCTGGAACTGAAACTGTAAGTCTAATAACAAAAATACAACATATAACCATTTTGCAGCTACCCATAGTATATGGCAGCTTTGTCCCTTTTGTTGAAAGTAGGCAGCAAATCAAACGTTTATTCGCACACAGTGAAAAAATTATATCTAATGTAAATAGCTCAAAATAACATTAAATGCATAACAAAGCAATTTGTTTGTGTTTTTTTTAAATGTACTCACCTCTCTTGGCTTTGGCTTGTCGTACCCTCCATATTGTTTTGTGGACCTCAAAATTGTAGTTAGCTGGCAAAGCCTTAATGGCTTCATTGAGCTCTGGATTTTTGAGAATCTCATCAGAATCTGATTGGCCACTCTCTCAGTCCTCTCACTAAATTAAAAAGACTTCAGTGAAGTTTGCTGTAAGCATTACTCAACACAAGTGTTTCAAAAAAAAAAAACCATACAGTGCGGCAAGTTCCACTAAAAATAATTTTTTTTTATGAGAAATTGATTGAGCACGCAGTCTATGTAAGACAAGAAAAAGCCCATGCACAAAATGAATCATCACACAATCAATCAGTGCGCAGTCAGCACAGCTGCTTGAACTGAGAGGTCAGTCATCAGCAGAATGAGTCTGTCAGCGATGTCCATTTATTTTTGAAGTCTATGACAGACAGACCATCTGTAATGTAAATCGAACTATAGTAGAGTGAATGGTTATATTCCTACAATATCAGTTAAAAGTTTGGAATAATTAAAGATTTGAAATGTTTATGAAATTCCATATCAGTTATATCCCATTACTACATTCTAAAGCATATTTAAATACAAATAGTGTTTTAAATTGCAATAATATTTTTGATTAACTAAATGCAGCCATTAAACATAAACATATTTAAGTACATACAGTAGTACCCACACTAAAAAAAATATGAAAATAATCATTTTACAGGCAGAACTGAATCACATTAGTATATTTATATCTGATTAGCAAGAAATAACAAGAAGTGAAAATATTATGCATGTAGACTAGGGCTTTCAGTTGGATATAATATACATACTTCCAAGCTCCACAATACACAATAATCAAAAAACACCAGTCCAAATAGCTAAGAAGTCAATAATTAAGAGGAATTAATAGAAAATGTTTTTCACAGTAAACTTATTTCAAATAAATCTACTTATTAAAAATAAAAATATTATATATATAAAAAATATTATACACACACACACACACACACATATATACATATATTTATATATGTTTGTGTGTATGTGTATGTATGTGTACACAAAAAAATGTAAAGCTCATCTTCCAAGTCGGTGGGTACATTTACAAACCATTATGTGAATAAATGTAATGTGTTATTATCTATTCATTCATGTATTTACAAAACATTCATTAGTATTATGACAGTAATAGCCATTCAAATATAGGTTGATTGCCTTAAGAATAACCTCAAATGAGGTGTATAACCTTTTATTAACATATATCAACAAGATGACAAAACAAAATCAACAAACATCACAATCATTCTTAAAATAAGTTGCATTTTCTCTTCAATTTACAGACTAAAACAGCACTGATATCAAAAGTTGAAACTATTTTCTAATTACTGCCAACCAGTGTACATACATTCGTGTTAGAACGGTGTCAAATTCAATTCCTGGAGAGCTGGAGGCCTGCAGAGTTTAGATGCAACCCTAATTAAACACTCCTGATCCAACTAATCAAGTCCTTCAGGCTTAATTGAAAACTGCATTGTGCGTGTGTTGGAACTAAACTCTGCAGGGCTCTGGCCCTCCAGGAACTGAGTTTGACACCCCTGGTGTAGAACAACTCAATTACAGTTCTACAATTGTGCATAATGTTCCAAGTGAGATTATTTATTAATCATCTAAAACAACTTGGTAACTAATACTCATAGACCATATAAATATACAACTTTCTGTATAATGTAGGCCACTTGTTACACAGAACACACACACACACACACACACACACACACACACACACACACACACACATATATATATATATATATATATATATATATATATATATATATATATATATATATATATATATATATATGGCTAGTTTGTGTGTATCAAAATATGAAGGTACTGACAAATAAGCATCTGTTCTTTTTAACTTACAGGCCAGATATTTAATGTATTTCACAACATTCCTGTGTGACAACTAACCCCGGTGTTAATATGTAACTGCAGTAATGCATACTACAGTTTAAAACACATAAGAACTCTTCTGGAGTACTAACAAAGTGTCAGCAATATATCTTATAATGCACCACATATTTGACACAGCATCCGACAGAATTAGCTACTGCAGATTTATCGCAATGTTACTTGTATATTACAGCTAACAAACATCGCAAACACGATCCATTTTTAAGAAATTAAACTATCGATACTCACCATTTGTTTTTTTCACAGCGATGACTTCAATCTCGCTAGCTGGAGCCGCCATCTTTCCCCAAACAAGTGCACGTGGAGTGAACCAGGCATTACTCATCGAACACAGAGGAACAAATCAAGTGTCGATGCCATCGATATAAGCGTTATATTTAGTCGCCAAGAAAAAGTTTTTAAACATGTTATGCCAAGGTCCTAAGAAGAAATTTCGATCCCCTTGGAAAGGATCTCCTTCTAAAAAATAAAAAAGGGATATTTATGTATCAAACAGCATTTATGCTGAGTGCGAAAAAGTATTAAGCATACATTTCCCTCCTTTCTGTGATTAGACTGGTGGTTGTTTTTTTTGTTTTTTTTAAAAAGTAATTTAATCTAACTAAAAAATGCTTCTCTTTAGATATCTCTCAGGGAAGAAAGGTACAAAACTATCTCTGGGGCCTTACGCTTACTTTTTTAAAAGGTACTATACGGTTTAGCTAATAATACTATACTTAGGTAATTATACTAAACATTTTCAGTTAAATACCTTTTAAAACAGAAGGCAAATTTATAAAAATGTACATGTACATGTATAAAAATGGTTATAAAAATGTACATGTACGTGTAGATTTATAAAATTATGTACATTTATAAAATTAACAAGTAAAATACTTTTTATAATTATTCAAAAATTTATATGTAGCCAATATCATAACATTATACTATACGTTAGGAAATATCAGGCCTATATGTACCTTTATAGGTACAACCAACCTAATGACAGCTTTTGTACAGATACTTTTCTTTTTACTGATAGTGTTTAGCCTCGTTAGGCTCCACCCCATTAGCCTACATCAGTTTCCTGAAATTAAAATAGGAGTTTTTATTATATATGTTTTACTAGAAAAATGTTACTCTACTTTCTAAACATGAACAGGGTCGGTGCTTAGGTGCGGTTGTCATTCTCACAGCCTGCAGTCTCCTCATTAATCAAATTTAAAAAGAGTCTTTCATGACTCCTCATCTCCATCTGTGCTCTGTCGCCTGGTGTGTATCTGCCTGTGAATGGAAACAGAAGTGCTATAGCTTGAGTCACCAGTCTCCTTCACAGTGAATGAATCAGGGAAAGTGTTCCTGTGTCTCAGATGCAAGTAAAAACTACACATAAAGGTGATAGAGGCCATAAAAAATAAAGAATTAAAAATCTATCTATCTATCTGTCTATCTGTCTATCTATCTATCTATCTATCTATCTATCTATCTATCTATCACACACACACACACACACACACATATATATATATATATATATATATATATATATATATAGATAGATAGATAAATATATATATATATATATATATATATATATATATACACACACACACACACACACACACATATATATATATATATATATATATATATATATATATATATATATATATATATATATATATATATATATATATATACACACACACAATGTTTTATATCTAGTTTTTCTTTTTGGAAAAGCAAAGCAAGGTTGTATTCAAGGTCTGCCAGCCTACTAGAGACAGTAGGGGAGAAAAGCAAGACACAAAGGCACACACACACACTTACACACACACAGAGAGAGAGAGAGAGAGAGAGAGAGAGAGAGAGAGAGAGAGAGAGAGAGAGAGAGAGAGAGAGAGAGATTAATCGAGCTCCACACACCAAGAATATATCAACCACTAAACCAACACATGGTAGTGTCAGATTATTTTGGGAGGGAGAAAGGAAAACAACAGTCCATAAGTGGATTGAGAGCCCCATCAGCTCAGAGGCATCACAGGCACGCGCATCTCTCAGCTGGAGCGCATCATCTGTCCATTCCGCCACTCACTCACCGCGCACGATATGTGAAGGTGTAACGCTCACACATGTGATTTGTCTGTGTCCCGAGACCCGCAAAATCTGGTCGAAATGCTTTCAAGAAGGTGGATTGTTGGAGATTTTGTATGGAGGCAGCGGGACACCTCCCCATAGTTCGGCGTAGAGTCTCTGTGAAGAGTGCGCGAGAGACCGACACCGGAGTTGCCGCGGCTCGGATTGAGGACCATCTGCTGATTTTCCCCAACAGTCTGTGCTTCAGAGGGATAACCGACTCTCAGACGCGTCAGTATCTGGCAATAAGAGCTTTTAGAGCTTTTCGGGATAACATACCACAATACCGCTTGCTCCTCGGCGGTCGCTGAGACCTGAACTACACCACCAGGTGCCCCCGCTTAATCTATTCACAGGATAACAATTAATACTGCAGAATGTGTTCGTCTCCTTTTGGACTGCTCTCAGTTGCATCTAGTGAAATTTGTGCTCGGGACCGCACAGGATGAAATGGACATCAGCACTGAAATAAATTAGCCAAATTGAAATTCAGCGAGAAGTCTCATCCGTGCTAGGAGTACATACATTTATGTATTCTGATTAAATCAGACAACGTTTGATAGATCGCCTGGCATCTTACTGACAGTGTGAAGTCTGGAATACAAGAATAAATGAACCTGAGTGGACAGACAGAGAATTAACCATATCCAACATGTTTAAACGGGGTAAGTGCAATTTACAACTTTTATTCCTGCTGCTTTGAAATAGACATAAGTTGAATTTTGATGTGAGTAATATTCATAATTAATAATAGAATTTAAAAAATTGGGAAAAATGTAATCTTGTGTGGAATCACAGCATGGTAGGTTTATTTATAATTCTAAATGATAAATGCTTAAAAAGAAATGTATTTTTATTCATTGTTGAAAACAGTTTTTTTTATTATATATAAGGATGCTTGTTGTAGTTATAGCAACAATTATAAAGTGATATATAACATAATTCTTAACATATATATATATATATATATATATATATATATATATATATATATATATATATATATATATATATATAAGCAAAAATGACAGAGGTTTTATATACATAAAAATGCTTGTAGCAGTAGGTTTTGAAAGTTTATGTAGCAGGCTGTTAAGTTGCTACAGCTCTCATCCATGATTATTTCCCAGAATCATGTGTGTCTGCCCCCGGGTAAGCTCAGCGTAAAGCAGATGTGTTTGAAATATTCATCATCATATCATGAAATATTTTCTTAAGATGCTAGTGGTGGGTGCCGCACTGCAGTTTATGGCCGGTTTTTCATCAGAAAGCATTGTGCTGTCTGCCTGGCTCCAATATATTTCTCTTGGTGGCTTAAACAGGTTTGGCTCAGACAGTCTGTCACATTTATTTATGGACAATGTTTATGATGAAATGGTGAAGTGTAAGGAGTGAATGGTAAGTCGATAGATTAACTGGTTAGTGCTAAAGATGTCGGTGGGAGACACTTGAATGACCTGAAGATTGTTTTTGTCAGTTTGTTTTTGCTAGATCGGTGGTTGTCAGTCCTGGTCCTGGATACCAGTTGAGCCTTATTTAACACACCATCAGCTCATTACTAGAGGCTCCAGGACCTCAACAGGGTGTGTCAGATAAGGGAGACATCTAAAATGTGGGATCAGAATTGACAGCCATAGCACTAGATCAAATCATACACAGTTAAACAGATCATAAATAGGATCCTACTGCCCCATTTACTGCACATTTAATGGTCTCTAGACCTTTTGCATGCCACTATCACAGACGCTGAAGCTCTCGGGTTGCTGACTGCATAACCATATAGTGAGTCAGTCTGGAAAACCGAATTTCCTCGGAGGAGGCCCAAAGCTTAATGCAGAGACAATTGTTATTTCAATAGACTTGGCGTAGGAACAAAACACACCTATCAAGCCTCTCACAGCACACTAAAGACCCCTTATGAATGCCTGTAAGGAGCCTGTGGTGCAGATATAAGAACAGTGGGTTGGTTTTGAACTGATTTGGATCTGATTTTGAAGTTCACTGCTACAGTGTGGTTTTGCAGTATCTTTTTGGAGATATTTGATCCGGCATATTTTGGGATACACTGTATTTCCTTTTTTATGTAATAGTAGAGTTGTAACCACAGATGAAAAGTTTTCTGAGTATTATATATAGAATTCTAAAGTCAGGGGGTCCATAAAAATGCATATTCTTACCAAAACTGCATGTAATTGATCAAAAGTACAACGAAACATTAATATTGGGAAATATTATTGATCCTTTATATGATTTTTAATCAATTCTTGTAATGTGCTAATTGCTGCTTGAAAACTGAAAACATCTTATTATCAGTGATGAAAACATTTTTTTTTTTTTTACATTATACACTCAAAAATTGGGAGCGCAATACAAAAATGAATGTATAAAAAAAAATAACTGAAAAGAAAAATCAGGATAAATTCTTCCTGAATAAATGAGCATTGCAAATATTTAATATCTGAAAAAATAGGAACTGTTTTCTTTGTTTAAAAAAAAAAATCGTCCAACTTTTGAACAGTAGCGTGCACACACACACACTTTATATATTTTACGCAACAAACTTATTTCTAATTAGTTAAACTTACAGTTATACATCAGCCTCAGTCTTCCCAATAAATGACATCAACAAAATGATCTAGATTTGCCAACAGCTGTCAGTAACACCACAAAGGCCGTAATGGAATACCTGTTTGTGTGTGTGTGTGTGTGTGTGTGTATTTTTTATTTTTTTAATTCATTTGGTTTGGGTTTTTATAATTACGAAGAAAATTTGTTTTTAAAAGTCAGATGAGTTGCTTTTAGGCTAATGAGGTTTCTTTGCTCTGTTGGGTATTAATTGGCCTTTCACTTCAGAGTGCATCAGAAATTACAAAAATTCTGCAGCTTTCTGTTGTGTCTATGAAACATAAATATAGAAGAGTGAGATATAGAATTTATCAGATGCTATGCACTAGTATGGCATTTTCCAGAAACTTCTGGTCTGTCTGGTTTTGTGGCAGTGTGCTTGGTGCCAGTGTCAGCAGGGCTGTGCTTTTCTCCTAGTAAGAGGTCCAATTTCCTGAAATTTCTTCCTCAATTTCCTCCCAAACTCACTTAAACACACACAGGCATGTTTTGGTCTTGGCTGTTTTAGAAAAAAAAAAGGGCAGCCACACTTATCCTGCCCATCTCTTAGACGGCCTCCTATTTCTCTGTCTCTATCTTCTGCTTGCACTTCACAATTTCTGACAGGCGTTTAAATTGAAACATGTATATATGACGCGACATGGTATATTCAGTTTTCAGATGCTTATCTGAAAGCAGTGCTTCAGACCATAATTGGTTTGTTGTGCTGAGTTATCAGTATAGAGAATGGCCTCGTTTTAAAATTCAGCCTTGAAACGCTGTCAGGTCCGGTAATCTACATCCGGTGACAAATATATTCCGTGTTTGAGTGGATCCAGTTCATTTCGGCTCAAAAAATCAGGCACAACCCACACCTGCAATCCAACCAGAAACATTTCCCTGCAAAACCCCTGCAACGAAATGAGAGAAATAACTCTTTTGTGGATTAGCTATGATTACACAGCTGTGAGTGGAGAAACTAGGTATTCAGACGTGATCCTATACAGCGCTGTTATGGGCAGATGGATGGGAAAAGAGAGCGGCAGTTGGTAAGCAAAAGAGGCAACACCTGTGGCCTGACACCACTCTCCTGCACAGCTGCTCATATTCCCCATTTCTGAGGCCTTCACTCATCACAGCAAACACCCTCAGACTGAAATATAGAGTAACTAGAGACAACCTTTCCAGCCTGCACCTGCTCAGTACTGTTATTTGGGCTACAGGATACCCCTTATTATTTGTAAAAACCTGATAGCGTAATTTCCAGCAGCAACATTTTGAACAGGTTTCTGAAAAACTTGCACACTGTTGGTTAAGCCTGTTAACCAACTTGCTTATAACTGTCACTTTGCAATAAACTGGGCTAGGAATAAATATTTTAACATTTAAAAAAAGTCACACACTTCACATTTAACACTTAAAGTGCCCCTTTTTTTGAAAATGACCTTTCATGCAGTGTGTAACACGGTGAAAACATCCTGCTTTAAATCTGAAAGTGCACCGTGTGTACAGTTATTGTCTCTTTCAAAAAAGGAATTGACTGAATCATTGAAACGAGTGTTGGTCTGAATGAAAATGCAAATTCATTCTTTGCCCCTAGGTGCTGCTTTTAGAGCCGTAAAATAGCTGTTTCCCTGGTAACGCTGTACACAAAGCAGCACCGTGCTCACAAGCTCCGCTTTATCACGCATTACAGGCATGATCAAATGAAAATGAGAACAATCTAACAAGCGTCACACAAAGGAGGGGTTTGAAAAATGAATCTCTGAGCCAAGTGTTTGGCAATGAGAAAGTAAGGTAAAAATCAATCAATATTATAAGTATGAAAGTATATGAAAGTATTGTTTGACTTTGCATGCATGTCAACCTGTTATTGGGGGACTCCCAAAACCAAAATATGAACCTTTCATTACCCATAATAGGGACACTTTAAATGTTTACCACAATTAGCCATATTTATTTTCTCCATAGGGGAACTAATATTTACCAATAACTTCTAAACATTTCAAAGCAGACCTACTGTGAGCTACATGGTTGCTAATTGATGTTATATGCTTTCACTGAAGCTGCATAATTTAAAATTATTTTTAAATAATCATGTCTAACAGCTGAATTCTTGGTAAAAAAAAAAAAACAAAAAACAACAACATTGCCCATGATTATGCAGTGAAATCTTGACCGATGAGAGAATTGTGACAAGCACACTTTAACGCCTACCTGCTCCTATGAGACATTGCAAATAACTTTGATTTAGATAAATTTGATTGTCATCTTGTATTGAATTTTTTTGCTTTTTGCACCTTTTTTGGCTTTATTAATGTTGTGATTTACTCGTCACATAACTTATAAGTAAGATTTTATTAAAACTTGAGAAATGGGAAAAATATTGACAGAACTTAGGCTGCTGGAAAAGTGGGTGGCCAATGTTGACTCTATTACATGATCTTCTGACAGTCTGATATTTGATAATATTGACCATCATCCACTTATTGGATACAGGCTACTGAAACAGGCGCTGTGTTCATGCCTCTAATATAACCCTGCATGTGGACTTGCTTTCACATTTTAAACAAACATAACTGTTGGCCTCTGACAATTATCAAATGTATTGAAAATAACCTCAGTAGACTTTAATGTATTGCTTTAATATTGTGGCGGTTTTGTATTGTTGCTAGTCTGATTGTTTAGTACATTGAAATGAACTACTTTTTTTGCATATAAATACGTAGATAAAAATACAGCGTAAAATAATTTTAACTCACATTACACATTATTCTTTTCTCAGAAAAAGATAAAACGCTTTTGCTGGGGATCAGACTTGCTTTGCTCAAACTTTATAGGAACCCAACAATATTTTAGTCACCGTCATGTTGTTGCAAACCTGTAAGACTTTTGAGAGATTTTTCATTAAATTCAAGCATTTTCTGCCTCTTGAAAGACAGCAAGGCAACTACCAGATTCAAGGCCTAGACATGATTCAGGATCATACTAATCCATGTGACA
This sequence comes from Puntigrus tetrazona, assembly GCF_018831695.1. Taxonomy (NCBI): domain Eukaryota; kingdom Metazoa; phylum Chordata; class Actinopteri; order Cypriniformes; family Cyprinidae; genus Puntigrus; species Puntigrus tetrazona. The sequence continues at coordinate 14,261,606 of NC_056713.1, forward strand.
TCAGTGGTTATAAGAGAAGTATTTTCGCTTCATAAAATTACATTTGAACCACCGATGTCACATGAACTATTATAACAACGTCCTTGCTACATTTCTGGGCTTTGAACTTGGCAATGCTGTCTATGCACCATCGAAAAAGCTCACCGATAATAAAAATATCAAAATATAAGTTGTGTTACAAAGATTTTACTTGTTTGGAATGACGTGAGAGTGAGTCATTGATGACAGATTTTTCATTTTTGGTGAAGTATCCCTTTAAATAAAAGACATGTTTTAAGATCTGTGCAATTCAGTAGTTTTAAGTAGTAATACACAGGCTCTGATCACATCACTGGACTTCAATTACCACACAGTTATGAAACATGCCTCAGACCTCTCTGCATGCCGAACAGCTCATTTCCTGAAGGACACTCACTGAATGACAAAAAGATGAACGTGGAGGCCAGCAAGCGCCATCGCCTGTCATCCTACCCCGTCCCAAGGGAGATAAATTCTTATCATTCCAGCTTTCTGTAATTATAAGTAATTAGTAGCACAGGAAGTGGTATTTTAATGAGAGTCATTCTCTACTTATGTCCTCATCTTTGTGCACCTTTTCGAGCAGTTCAAACCGAGCACAGGATGCATTTGGTACGGACCAGAATGCACGGTTTTTACTTTACGAGTGTTTTGTTTTCTTCTCCATGAAGCTGACTTTCACTGGCACTAGACTGATGGCGGTACGTTGTAATAGTTAAGACGGAATGAGTTTGCAATCCGGATGCTTGTAGCTGACATTTCATCTTGCAACAATGTTCTCATTAACTCGTAATTCATACACAAACTATAATTAAATACACATTTCCTGGCTGCTGTGGTGTCCAGAAGGGAGGAAGTCTCCAGCGTAGCATGTGGCGTCTCTAAATGCCCTTTACCAACACCTGAAATCTCAGCACAAATATCTTTCCTCTGTCTTTGGGTGGAAATTAGATGCTGGCTTGGTCATTAGTGGATGATAATGAGGTAAGAAAGACAAACAACCCTAAGCCCTGTTGGTTTTGTTAATATTAATAATTAATTTCTGATTAAGTGGCTAATTGCGGTGGAAAGGTCAATGTCAATGTAAGGTCCGTTGATGTGAGAAGATGAGTAGAGTAGAAATGAAAGGAAATTCCATTTTTATTTATTTATTTATTTAATAATAATGATAATAATAGTAATAAAAGTAAATTCAAAGTGAATTAATTTTTTTAGTTAGCGTAATGTACATTAAGATCACATTTATATGTAATTTTAATTCAAATTTAGTATATAGTAAACTGATAAAAAATGACAGCGATACAGTACAAAATAATTCTGTTTTTAAATAAACACTGTTTTTAGAAATTTGTATTCATTAAATAGTCCTTAAAAATCTTATTTTCTTTCCTCAAACATTTATTGCAAAGGATTCTTGTGACAATGAGGACAAATGCAGCTTCGCCATTACAATAATAACATTTAAATATTTATTTATAAATATGTTAAGACAGAAAATATTTATTTTAATTTTAAACCAACTACCACAGGTAAGTTGTTTCTTTGGTCATGTGTTACCTGGCCTATAGGGCAGTAAGTAAGCCAGAATTATCACTGGTGGCCCTTCAGAAAAAACTACATGATGCTCTGAAAGGATATTACAGTGCGACTGTGTTGACAGTCATCCCAAGCGTTCTAATACTCCACTGACAGACCCACCTGAGAGATTCTTTCATTCCCATAGTGCCATGACCAGTGAGTGCTGAGACAGAGATGTTGTCCTCCCTGCAGGCCTTGGCTGGCATCTGTCACATTGCACTACTAACACATGACATGTGGATGGCGCTGGCTGAGGAACTGGATAGTCATCGGGGAAACACATAAATTCCAGAGAGAGCACGCGCGAAATTGAAGCAGCCATGCAAAGATATACGGTACACTGCATAAATCAATGTATATGCAAGGATAAACTCACACACAGCTACACGCATAAACCATGCTTTCTCTTAACTGTGCTCTTAATGCAACCTTCAGAATCTGTTCATTTACTTATGGTACATCATGCAGGTTTTATGTTCCCGCTGTGTTTAATGCAAATTATGGAAACAGTATCTGCAGTCCAGTCCATTTTGGTAAAATCTTTGCCTCTGATTGAAGTCTCCTTTATGGGTTTGTTTAATTATAAAACTCTCAGCATGGAGCTTATAATTGCAAGATTACGGTCATATCATAGTTTCTGGCTGAGTCGTTTTTAGGCTCCGTCTTGTTCCCCTCCTTTACTTTTTCTCTCTGGCTGCTTCTCTCCTGGGTCTCTACTTCTATCAACGCTTTCTTCTGTGATCTAGTAATGGGACATAATATAGAAACTGGAGATGTGAATGGGATAATAGTCACTTTCTTTATGTTGAGACAAACCCTATAATAATCTTGAATCGAGGCCATAGATGAAATCTCTGTCATTGCTGGGCATCTTTTCACATCTTACACTCAACTCAGATTGAATGAGAGATTGAGGCGCCGAGAAAAAGCACCAAATAAGAGACAATACCTCGGTGTTATAAGGCCTTCTCTTGCCTGCAGGATCTTCATTGTATGATTGAAGCCAATTCAAAGATCAGCATTCCCTCCAAGATATTCTATCAATAACTCTACAGTGGGGTGTCTGGCACACAGTCCTCCTGGGGGCAGAAGGAGCCTGTTTATCTCCAGTTAAAAGCTAATATGGCCATATCTATGTTTAACCTTATACACGAAGGAAAATAGCTGTACGAAAGAAAAAGCAGAAGTGAGATACATGTAAAGTCTTTGTTTTTTTCTTCTAGAATTTATTCTAGACATAAGTTAGATTAAATAGAGATCAAATTGAGATTTTTTTAAATAATCAAAATCTAGAGAATTTATATCTATATCTTTTTTTGAGAGTGAAAGATGACATAAAAGCAATTAAATTAAGAATAATTATTTTTAAAAAATCAAGAAAACTCAGATATTTTATTGAATAACTTACAGATTTGAAACATAATAAAAGGTACAATCTTCAGGTACTATTATGTACATTTTAGGTACAAAAGGTACCTCCCTAGTGACAGCTTTTTGTACCTTTATATATAGCTTTAAAAGCAATTAATTTTGTCGTAATTATGTAAGAGGTACCGCAAATCGGGGGAATGGAGTTCTTTGGATATGGTTTTGGACACATGTAGACCTTGAAGTCATAAAGGACCCCTTCTCTAAACGTTTAGAAAAGATTTTAACAAGATATCTGTGATGAGAGACAAGATCTAAAAGCATTTATTTTAATAATAAACTGAAAAGAACAGAATATCAGGGTAATAGGGCCAGGTACAGGAAATCAAAACACACATATCACAAAGAAGCATGGGGAAACCAGGTCTTAAATATAGAAGGGATAACAAGGGACACCTACACCGTATAAAGACTGGCTGTAATTATGCAGCAGGTTGCAGGTTTACTGTATTTATTTATTTATCAAATTTATTGGCAACAGTTTGTTCAAATATAAATGAACGTTAAACATAAACAAGTATTTATCTTTGCAAAATAAAACTATTGAAAACAGCCTCATGCAATGCATTCTTGGAACCAGAAATCCTCACCAACCTTTTTCAGTTTTTTTCTGATATTGGTTCCCAAAAATGCTTTGCATGAGGCTGTTATTTTATTTATTTTTAAAAAGACTTTTTAATGTTTAATGTTCATTTATCTTTAAACAAACTGCTGCCTGTAAATAACATAAATTTAAATCTACACTAAGTTACTGGCATCCGGTATTTTCTACAGATTTCTTTTTTACAGTGTAGAGATATAGTCAAAGTCAAACCAGTCAGAGAAGAAACTACAAAATGACTACAAACTGGCACAAGAAGATAAAAAAAAAAGTCCAAGGCCAAGCTAAAGGCAAAACCTGAAACAATGCTATAGTTGTGTTTGAATGTTCCTTAGATAAAAATCTGATATAAAAAAATCACATATTTTAATATGAAGACATTCTCTTTTATAGCTCTTTACTCTGTCAACAGTTGTGTCAAAATTATTTTTGCCGAAACATCTGCGACTAAGTTCTCTGTTAGATTCCAACTCTTCTGGAGATATGAAACAATAATCTTTGAGAAATAAAATTTCCTTTGGGCATCTATACAAGGTTATCACAGGTTTTTACAAGGGGCTCGATACACTTTACTACATAAAAGACAGAAACACTAATATATTTACTTCAACAAAGGTACTGCTGCAAACATCCACTCCGTGATTGTCTTGACAGGGCTCTGCACGCTTGTGTGTCTCATACATTACCGTTTTGACATTAGGGCAGGTCATCAAATGTTAAACTGCTTCCTGTGCAAATAAACCACAGATAAATCTCCCAAATCACATACTGAGTTTGGCAAATATTGTCACTCAGAACCAACCCCCCTTGAAACCTCTGTGCCCTTTACACACACAGTTGCGGTGTGCCTTCTCAAATCTATGTTCTAGGCAAGATTTTAATTTGTATTCATCTCTGCATCCTGTTTGGTACTTTTGCTAATATAAAAGACATTTTTAATTAAATTCTGAATGCACAACCCTGGCCTGAATAAGTGTGCACAATGTCAAGGTCTGCTTCTGAATTAGCCTCTCAACAACAGTGTGAAGGCCACATGTGATATTTCTGCATACAATTCAACAACAACAAAAAAAATACGGTCTGATTTACTATTGACTCGAAATACAACTGATGAGTCAATTTTTATTTTGACTCCTAAAAACACACATTGCTTTATGTCAACAGCAAACAGACCTGTTGGATTCCACCATATATATATAGACTCCAGAAATGTATTTTTACAATTGGACCTTGACTGGTTTTCAGGTTGCCCGTTCAGATTCGATTTCATTGTTCTGCATATCTAATATCTTGCATCCCATTCTCTTTATATCTCTGTATCGTTGTGCACTCTCAAACACCTATTAGCTTTTAATAAAAGACACATATCAGCTTCTGTGATGAAAATTCACATCTCTTACCTTTTCATCCTAAACAGCATTATTCTCAGAGCAAAAAGCCATTAAAATAAAATGTGTACATGCATAAAGTTTCTTTCCCTGGATTTGGAGTAGATTGAAATTGATATACAGACATGAAATCAGCTTATTAACACAGGAGGCCACTCAGCTTGAGTGAGACCGCTGTAGTTGCTAGAACAGTGTGAGACATTCAAAGCACACAGTGCTATGGGAATGCAAACCTCCCAGTGCTGCCTGCAGCCCACCTTAATTGCCATCCATATCTGGTGACCAAAAAATCATAGAAACGTGTGGACTGGCTTTTTGTCATGGGCCAGCAAGCAACCACACAGAAAGGGACAATTTATTACTTTTTTTTCAGCTCACCCTGACAACCACACATAACACACTAGCATTACATAGAGAAACCAATGGTTATTTTCTTTAAAAAAAAAAAAAAAAAAAAAAAAAAATATATATATATATATATATATATATATATATATATATATATATATATATATATATATATATATATATATATATATATATTAATAATTTAATTTAGTAATAATAATTATAACAATAAATATATTATAAATGATTTAAAATGGTATATATTATTTTATACAAAAACAATTTAGTTGAATTTAATTTTGCGACCGGACTGCATGTGTTGAACACTAAGACTCAATTTTAAATACTATAAAAAGAGATGACCTAGATTGTAGCTGTAATTGATTTGTCCAGTAGTGAAGCTTTTATTTACTTTCATGACTCTGAAGTCTTTATGTTCTATTTCAGGAAGTGTGATTGAAGCTTTTAGTGTCAAGACAACCTCTGGGAGAGCCGTTGGTTTAGCAGATTTGCCCTTGTCTCTTGTAGCACAGCCATGTCAGTAATTCATCTAGTATAAACAACAGAAGAGCAAGTGAACGCTTTGTGCCAAGCAGCTCATTTACACTTCCATATTCCCCTATGAATGTTGTGCTTTTAGGCCACAATAAACCCTGTTTCATCCCCCATCTGTGTCTCTTCATTTAAAACACATACTCCCAAAACCTTCTCACCAGAGCAAGAAAAAAAACGAATGTTGTAATGCAATAAAAGAAAAACATTGCAACAAAAGAGAGATGCTACAGAGATGAATATTTTGTAGTGAATTAACATATTTTTAGAGGATACAAGGAGAATATATGTAAAATGTAAATTTAATGGAGAGAGAAATGAAAATGAGGTATAGGCTGCAGCTGCAAAGATAGGCATTAGCTTATTTCAGGATATTAACGGAGGGAACTGGTTTTCTTTGTCACAGCTGCTCTCTCCCATGATAGATCAGGATTTTTTCTGAGAAGCCCAGCAACCAACCTCAGTCGGCCAATCGGAAGGTCGTATTCACGGATGCCTTTGTGCCAATCTTTGGGCTAAACATCAAGACCTCACGTTACCAAGGGAGCTGGAACTTGATTTCAATCACTTTGATTATATTTGCATTTTACTTTGCTTAATTCAAGTCTTTGAGAGCCTTCTTTAAAAGCTCACTGCACAAAGAAATGATGAGATTCACTGGAGGATCTTCCATCAGTTGAGATTTAAAGACAAACTGCTGGAAAAATCAGTGGAGAGAAGTGGAGGAAGTTCTGATTACAGTATGCAGAGGCTGATTAAGGAAAGACAGAAGGGCAGTTAAGGTTATATTTACTGTCAGTGTGGTCAAAATCATGCAGGTTACCAGCCTAATATTTGTACGTGTGTGTAAAATAGCTTTCAAGATGGCTGCCATGTCAACTGTAAGCACATAACATTAAGCAGGCTTTATACTCATCCTGTACTTCAATGCATTGTGCACATTTTCTTCCTCCAGAGAAGAAAAGCAGTGTTTTCTATCCTTCAGTCCTTTCCAGGTCACATTTTTCTCTGTAACAGTTTCATTATTTAAGCTTCCCTTCTATTGCTCTCTGCCTTTGGCGTTCAAAAGAAGTGTACAATGCTTTAGTAAAGAAGAACTACCTTACTCTGAAACTATACTATACATTATTCACAATAGGTTAGGGTCATAGAAAGGGGCTGTTTAAGCTTTTACACGTAAATGGAATCAAGACATGACAATGCCTTCACAGAACAAAGTCTCTTTTTCTTTAGTTTTCAACATGTTTACAGTTAGCACAGTGCACAGGTGGCCACGGGAAATAGTGTTGGATCAAGGAAAATATTTTTATTATAAATATTATATATATTTTTATTATGAATAAAGTTGCTGTGATACAACCAGTTTCCAATAGTAGCTGGTTTTATAGTTGAAGCCGATTGATCAGTTAATCAAATGGGCTAAAGTCATCCTGACAAGACTAACCTCCAAAACAGCACATGTACTGTATATCTGCAGGATGTCTGTTTAAGAGCGCTTCATCTGGAAAGCATCTGCTGTGAAACATCTCATAGATAAATTTAAAGGGTTGGTTCACCCAAAAATTATTCACCCCTCATGTTGTTCCACACCTGTAAGACCTTTGTTCATCTTCAGAACTCAAATTACATATTTTTAATGGAATCTGAGAGATCTTTTACCACAATCCTTACTGTCTATGGAGGGTCATAGAGCTGTCAGATTCCATCAAAAATATATTAATTTGTGTTATCGAATATGAACAAAGGTCTTACAGGTGTGGAACGACATTTACAAGGGTGAGTAACTAATGGCAGAATTTTCATTTTTTGGTTAACCAACCCTTTAAGATGCCAGTTTTACTCACATTCTACATTGAAGACATCTCAAAACATCTTCCAAATTTGACACGAGATAGGAAGCTTCCTATGTATTGCAGATGAACTAACAACGCAGATGGCAAGCGGGGACTGGTTTACCATATTCCTTCAAGTGAATTACAAGCGATTTACATTTAAAATGCTTACGGTTTTCAAAGATATTGTCCAAACCCTGCTAATATTGTTATGCTAATAAGCTCACACAACCACTAAAATTCCCCACGTCCCTTATCACTCTTCTAAATAACAGCACAAATAAACAGCAAATACAATAACAACCAAGACAAAAACGCAGCAGAAGGCCTTGGTCCACACATGAAGTCTCACAACTCTGCTGCAATTATCTTGCTGATTGGCAAGGCCGCTGGCTCTCACGCAGACGCAGCTGTGCTGGAGCAGGTGCATTAGCTGCGTGTGTGCGGCTGCGCTGGTACGAGTCCATCCACAGACCCCTACTTCTGCAGAACATGCCAGAAGCACAAAGCAGACACCGCAGACCGCTGCTGCTCTGAGAAGCCGTCACTTGGACAGGTGCGAGCGTTTAACGTAAACAAATGCTTTTACCTACTCCGTCATATGCGACTCACCCTCATTCGATATCCATTAATGGCTGTTTTTGGCAGTTTTTATTGGGTTCCATACAGCGGCCTAAAACATAAACAGGCTTTCATAGACTTCAAGAGGTGCCATTGCATTAAAATTTAAATTGTTTCGAAATGTCACACTGTGACAGTGAGCTTTAGAAAGCCTTGTTTGTGAAAATCTCCCTTTAGCCTTTGCTCATTAGCCTGTTTTAAGGTTACGCATAGGTTTGCGAAGTTAACTTTTGCTTGAGAACGATCCCTGTAGACGTCACTGTGGGTACCATCTAGACTATTAGAAACGCTGGAATGATGCGTCTGTATTTCCATCCAAAGCCAAAAAACTAAAAATTCAGAAAAATGGCCACTGTCTGCTTGTGCTAAAACATCAACTTGACAGAAAACGTCTTTGGAAAAAGTCATTTTTGGAAGTGTAATTAATATTTTAGAGCCCACAGCCTATTTATTTAGATGGACAGGGCGGAGTTTATGACCTATAACGCAACCAGCCACTACAGGGAAAAATAAATGTTTCAGCTTAACTTTTCAGAATGTGTGCAGCACACTTGTTGGAGACATCTATGAAAAAGCTCACAGCGGGGATGTATCTGATACAGCAGAAGCATCTTCGATTGTCACTTCATTAGTGTCCGTTAAAGAGGCGACACTGCTGGAACTTCTTGTTTTTAATGTTTTGCTGAGTGATGGTTACGGCTGTCATGAAATTGTATACAGTGTCTAAAACTGACAACGGCAATGTTATTTCTAGCAAATTTACTGTCACTCTAATCTTTTTCTTTATATTACTCTATTTGTTTGTTTGTTTACTGTTTCAGAAAACAAAATCCAAACAACTTTGTCAGAAAGTTATATTAGAATGGATTACGACTCAAACTGAGGTCTAAATGATCAACTTTATACTTAATTATTACTGTCTTACTATATATATTTTATTATATTATATAAATTCGAAATAAAATTATGCATTCACATTCATATTGATTTGGAAACATTTACCAACATACCTGTTCTCCTGATAAATGCATTACTTGCACCCCAAAATTTTTTTTTAACAGTAGTGCCATAGAAAAATAATCTGGGTTCCCAAAACGAACCTTTCAGTGATCATCTCTTACAACAAGAACATTTAAATAATTCAAAATATCCTTTGTGCTATAGAGGAAAGTTGTATGGATAGAGTTTCTACATTTCTAGGTTATTTGTTTATCCAAACATTAAAGGATCATAGTAAATTATTTAAGCATAACCTAATTAATATTCATGAGATAAACCCTCTTTTTTGTATTCCATTTGTATTTTTTGTTCTTCTTCTTGTGAAATCACAAAGCATATCATTTTACCATTTTATCATTTGAATCTAATTAACTGATATTTTGAGATGTATCTATTTACATGACTAACATTAAAATACTACAATTATATAAAATTAAAAAAAAAAAAAAATTTTTGACGGGAAATTTGAAAATACATTACTACCTGTTCTCCTGTTGAATACATTTAATAAATTATTGTTTATGAAAACCATAACGATCTTGGTACAATACTTGAGTATAACCTAATTAATATTTATTAGCTAAGCCTTCACGTTTTGTAATATCACAACCAGAACATGTTTCTTTCACCAATTGTTCCCTCCACTATTTAAAACAGAGTGCCTTGATTTGAAAGTGCCAGAGTGATTTCTCACAGACATCTACCACTCCTAAGAAAGGTCATCTTTTCCTTTGAGTAAAATCATGTGTACTGTGCAGTTACACACACTTCAGCGTCACTAAAGTTTATGTCAAACTGTCCAAAAACGCATGATGGCGGAAAACATCTGTCACTGTGGATAGCTAATTATTATCTGAACGTGCCTGAAGGTGTGTCAGAAACTCTGTGTTATCTTCATAAATGATTGCCAGCATGTCTCAAGCAAGAAACACAAGACAATCGCCAAGTAAACACATTGCAATTCAAAATGATAAATGGGCTGAAACAGAATAAAAAGGGAGAGGAGAGATGCGATTGATGCATTAATCAGCACCATACAGACACATCAATCTAACTGAAGAACTGCCCATTAATCCCAACCTTGATGCCTCTCAGGATTGGGATAATAGCAGATGGACAGTATGGCCCATCAGGCCTAAAGTCTTATGGTAGTGTCAATACTACTGGAGTCCCTTATGCCTTCAGAAGTAATGAGACAAAAGCCCCAACCCTGAAAGAGTAATATCATTCATTATCCATGACTAACAGGCTCTCTCTGGCTCCAGTGAGGGGCTGTTCCTGCATCCTGAAGTCTGCTGTCATTAGCTGGATGTCTTTATGGACCCCTGATGCAGAGACATGGACGGGACAGTGGAGGAACATGTCTCTGGTGGTCTTGACTTGACAAATGGGTCCAGACCTCTGCACATGGTGTCCACGACTACAGCTGCTGCCTTTTGTCACCTAAAATGCACCTAGGTGGTAGCATCCAAATGAACTGAATTCATACAGATTTATTAACCTCCCTGGAGAAAAATGACATCTTAATAAGCCTTAAATTAGTATATTTTGACATGTTTTTTTTCTGCAAAAATATCTACATTTCTAAATATAACCGAGAAGCAACACTGCATAATGTTTGCTAGATTGTCAGTCTAGTGAGAGAAATTACACTTCCATTCAAGACACAGATTATTGTCATATATATAACTTGTGAAAGAAGAAAACAGAAACACTATCTAAAAACGTGTTATATATGTTGTTTCAGTGCGGCTGATTTACTTATACACTTAGGACAAATATAATTTATATATTTCTGCATCTATTTTGCATAGATGTAGATATAGAAATGTAGATAGATATAAACAGAGGGCTAGATTCATTTAATTCATTTAAAATCAAATGTAAAACATGTTCGTGTTCTAAACCATCATAATGTAACTTTTAACATTTGTTTTGTTTGTGATTTCACCAAATAAAAAATACAAGGCTTATGAATACTAATTAAGATATGCTTAAATAATTTAGCGTGATTGATTACAATGAAATCTGTATATACATACATTACATGACTAAATCATTATGACTAAACTGCATTAGGTTGCATCTAAGAGTGATTTTTAGAGGTGAAATGTATAATTTCTTACCCGTCTTCCATTGTTTGGACAGACACGAAGCCCTGAGCCGAACGTTCTGATTGGCTGAAATACAGAGGCCAAACATTTTTCTGGTGTTTACAGAGCCTACGGCCGTCAGAGGCACAAACATGACTTAATCCCATTCCTGTGATATCTGTTGTACTGGATGTACTGCCAATATATATTTCTTACAAGGAAAGAAACAACTGCTCATTTTCAGTATTTACAGCGAAAACACAAACATAAAACACAAATTATGATACTACAGAAACATCCCCACAAAACATGCAACCCACGTGCTTGTAAACCTTCGGGAAGACCTCCCACACGCATACCCATACGCGCACACCAAAGCGCATAGTAGGTGAACGCTAACCTCCGTGAACATGCAGAGGTGCTATAAACATTTGCACCCACTCATGCAAGCAAACACACAGCAGTCTGGCAACAGCAGGCACTGCTTTGCACTGATAGAAAATAAAAAGGAAACTTCTGTCCCATGACCCGTGTATTTACATGTGTCCTTCACTTGAGTGAGATGTTGCTCTCATAATGAGCAGACGTGAAGAGAGAGATACAATGAAAACACGGACAACGCCATATTCTGCTTAGCTACTTCCTCCGCTTTCTGGCAGGCCTCCGCAGGGATATCGCGTGCATGCGCACGAAAGCGAAGCGAGTGTGCGTGATGCGCAGTAACGGCCTCGAAATAAATAATTGATGGAAAAGGGAATTGTTAGCAAGTGCAGGATAATCACAGGGGCTCGGACTAATTGGAGAGTGTTTTTCACCTTGTTGCTGGTGCAGAGCATTAAAAACTGTAACCTGAGGGGATGTGAAGTATAGACCAGAGACAAGGGAGAACGGGAACGCAAGACGGATTGTTCCATTTATGATAAAAATTCAATTAACGTTAGACTTCCTTCAGAATGAGGGGGAAAAAATAACAGTCACAGATGAAAAGCTAAACTGAGCACTCTAAGGCCCAAAAAGGCTTTGAGGAGGGAATTCACTAAAAATCAATTGCGCCGCTTATTTGCACATGCAGCCTGCATTGTTTTAGCACTCAATTCCAAAAACGAATTATGCAAGTAATTTAAAGGAGCAAAATGTTTACTAAACGTCATGCAAAGTGCACAATGCAATTTGCATGCCGCGTGAATATCGCTATCTCCTGTACTTCACAGTGTCGCTCCACTACTGCAATCCAGGCACCTGGATAAACATTATAATATTAATAAACTAAAAATTTAATAAAATAGAGCCGTTATGTCAACGAACTGGGACATTTGGCCATCTCTAGTGGCAAAAGTGTTCACATTTACTTGTTTTACACATGACATATGCATTATTTTAAAGACATCTCAACTCGCATTGTAAATGTGTTAAATGTTTTGGCACTTGGCACGAAGAATCACAGATAAGTACAGCATTTGTTGCATGAATTTGTTTCCCTTTTAACACATTTAAAAGTGTTGATTTGGGTGAGAAACTTATATTTGTATCTTGTCGTTTAATAAGATTAGTTTAGACAGAAATTGCCTTTATGAAGACGTTGAGTTTTGACTGCTTGATGATGTGATGAAAATCTGGCCTTCATAAGCATAGCTTACAGTGCATGTTAGATACTATGTGTACTCCATTTTGACCGTAGAGCAGGAAGAGCGTGGTATGTGTTGTGGGTGAACTACAGCGCGCGCCCCTGAGAGTTCAGCTCTAACGGTTATTGTGTCCTTTGCATTTAAGACAGCTTGTTGATACAGAACGTCTGATGTTGCAAGCAGAGAGTTTTCCCATCGCTGTGTTTTCTTAATCTGTGCTTTTGCCACTGCCTGCTGGCTTGCTGCAGGATTCTCTCTCTTCTCTCCTCTTCATGCTGAATTATTAAAAGTGTTTTGATTCACTGAATGATTGTGAATCTGGGGCCATGCCTCTCAGCAGCGCAGTCGTGACTACTTGTTTTTTTCTTCAGCTCCCCTGCTTTCCGTGACCCTGTTTAGTCACGAATCAGCCTTTTTTTTTTCTCTTTTTTTTTTTTTGTGAATTGCACTACCTGTCGAATGCCGGGGTAGGCGTTTTCTCCTCCAAAGATATACTTGATGTCTACACCCTGCTCTGCGCGGCTGAGCTATTTCTCTACATCTACATTCAGGTCAGCCTATAGTGAGAGAAAGAAATAAATAAAACAAAACAAATAAATAAACAAAGTAAAGAGAGAGAGAGAGATCTTTTCATTCCCAGAATGCACTGGGAACTGCTTCCAAAAATGGTACAGGATGCTTAAGTACTGTCCCTGGGGATGTGAAACTCCCTTCCCAGACTTTCGATGAAAAAGAAAGAAAAGAAAATAGCCTCAAATATTCCAAGCTTTCTCTGTGAGATCTATATATCCATATCCATTTCACCTGTACTCCAAGAACACAGAATACATATATAAATTTGCACTTGAAAAAAGGTCTGTTTTTTTGCGATTCCAGTTTGGTTCATTCAAATAATTTGGGTGGTTTCTCACCCAAAATATTAAGGGTTATTTATGAGGCAGAGAAAACAAAATAGCACTGGATGAGGTGGATATTTATCTATAAGCATTGAAGACAAAACTTCTCTATTTTGTTTGTCTGTCATGTAGTATTATTATCGCATGTGTGATTGTCATTTAAAGAGCGTGGGCACAGAATTTTGATGACATCATCCATCCAGTTTTCTGTATACTTTACGCAAATATCTGTAAACAGATAGAAGTATGGGTTGAAAAATGATTTGTATTTGTTGCAACTGTTCA